>NW_020620936.1:1325147-1392319 GCF_003573695.1 Papaver somniferum | reverse complement strand
TTATTTTACAAAAAAAAAAAAGAACAAACTAGCAGAATCTCTAGTAGGTTTGACATGGGGATTCTAGGTGGAAAGAATTACAATCTGTGTAATGTTTTACACTTCTCATACTCATTCCACTACCTTCCTTTTCCATTTGATCAGCAGAGAAGTTTATTTCTCTATAACAATGAGTAAACTCTATGCTTCTGATGTTGTCTCTTATTTTATTCCACCTAGCAGTGATAAACCATGGAAATTTATTATGTTGGAAAGCAATAATAGCATCTTTTGAATCAAACTGAAAAACTGCCTCCATGTGATGATTTTGCAGAGCCCATTCACCAGCACATATTATAATCATCAGTTTTGCAAAGTAATTAGTTGCAACTCCAAGGCCTCCAACAACTGCAATCAAGAATTCACCTCTTCCTCCATTTCTTACTACAAAACTATATCCAGCTAAACCTGGATTTCCTTTACTAGCACCATCACAGCATATAAGAATTTTAGGAAGCTCAGGGAGTGTGAAGAAAACTTCTACAATGTTGCAGTTGTAAGCTTGTCTATACTTGATGTCAAAGAAGCTTAGAATCTGAAGATCATATGCCTCATTTCTCATATTCCCCTGTAATTTGTGTTCACCTTCTCTTCTCAAAAAGATAATTTTATTCTTTCTTAGTTCAATTCTCTCAGTTTCTTCTTCAAACACCATTATGTTTATTATGAACCAGATTTCTCTTAGAATAACAAATATTGCTGCTACACGTAGTTCTTGAATCACTGAGCTCTTGTGTTTTGCCATACCCAGCATATCTTGGAAAGAAGTAGGATTCTTGAAATTGAATATATCACAAGTCCGGCACCATAGATTAAGACTATAAGAACAATTCCACAGAACATTATCTAAATCTTCTTCTTCTTGTTTGCATAGATGACACCTTGAAGCCATTTGAAATCCTTTTGTTTTGAGTTTTGAGTCAGTTGCACAGATTCCTATAGCTATTTTCCACACATTGATGGCAATAGTTGGATGCACACAGGCTTTCCTAATTTTTTATAAACATTCAGAACAGGGAATTTACCTCTTATGCATTGAACTGCAGATGCAACGGTGAATTTTTCAGATATAGTCCCACTCCATATGAGTCTGTCTCTTCTTCCATCTATCAGTGGCAGTTCTTGTATACTAAAGAATTTTAGCATCTCAGAGGGAATGTTCCATTCATTGTTAGTGATAAGAGAGCTAAATTTCTGAGTTTTATGTAGCTGCGTGTAGTCATCACCTGGAATCACAAAATAAAACAGGTAAAGATCAGAACACGCAACTACAGAAAATAGTTGGGTCTGGCTTCACAATCCCAATGAAGTCTTCAAGTCGTTAACCTACAGGGTTTCGTGAAAAACCTAAGGTTATGCAACTAGTATCACACAGGAGGTGTGGGGATTAGGTTTCCCAGTTGCTAGAGTTCTCCTTCATATAGTTTTCAAATCAGGGTTTGCAATCAATGTTACCTTGGTAAAAAAGCATTCAATATTCACCGTTAAATGGAAACCTGATTAAATTCAAGCTAATATCTTTCAACTGTTAGATCGAACTTAGCTTGTTATACACAAATGAAATGTACCTTCATTTAGGTTTATGTAACCGATCTAAACGTGTACACCATATTGGCTCAACCGTAGTTAACCGACGTTAGCTATATGAACACTCTCATATCAACTTTATTCATCTTAACCATAACTAGTTCAAATGACTCAAGTGAAACTAGTTAAAGAGTTGTTCAATTGCTATATTTTCATAGAAGTATACAAGAGCACAATTGAAGCAAAATAGGTTTGATTCAGTCGAATTAATTCATGAACATTATAGCCACGGTTTGCAAAGAATGCATTCCTTAATATATAAATGTATTAGTTCATGAGCCAACCGATTTTAGAACTTTAACCACTCAAGTATGCATACGGGTACGCATACCAAAGCAGGCGGTCAGAGTTTGGGTTTGCCAGTATGCGAACGGCTACGCATACTTAAGTACACTTCCAAAACCCAGCAGAAATTCCCGTACCTATAACTTACGCAAGTACGCGAACCGGTATTTGCACTTGGTACACGGAATTTCACAACTTCAAGTATGCATACGGGTATGCATACTTTAGTTCCGGTCATGGATCACATACATGCAAGAATGCACACTATGTTTATAATCCAATGATGGTTAAGTATTTTAAACTCTATTTCAATCATTGAAACTTTCTTAGAGGATGACAATAGCCGTTTTCACACAATATTAGCATCAAAGCAATTTTCAAGTTATTGAAATAATCATAACGAAACATTCCAAGTCTATATCAAATGATTGTATCACATAAACCATGTAAGATGTTACTCGACAATTTTCACATGATCATATTTTGACTTTCGTCGAGAATATAAGATGAACTTGGTCGAAGCGAAAGCTTACCAACACATATTTCGAGAAATATGTAAGCGAGTTAAACTCAGCTCGAAATCTCAAATATGTATAATTGACAACTATATAGTAATACGAATTCTGTCTCAATATTGGAGATAGAGTAAAAATAGACTTTCCAAGTGATAGATGAGTTTTAGTCTTCACATACCTTTTGTTGATGAATTTCCACAAGCTCTCCTTAGTAGTTCTTCGTCTTCAATTGATGAACGCCGTGAAGTCTAATGCTCAACTACACAATCTATCCTAGTCCGAGACATCACTATAAGTAGACTAGAAATCAATACTTATAATTTTGATCACTAACATTGACAAACAAGATTGAAATAGAAACGCTTGCGAGTTCGACCGAGCAGTGCTCTAACAATCCCCCCCTTTGTTAATTTTACTGACAAAACTATCAATACATATGGATTACAAAATAAGTAAAGTTTGTAGATTCTCATCTAAATGCTTGATCTCCTAGGTTCTTCAATATTACTCGAAATCTTCGTCACTTCCAAGTACTCCAATGATTCCAAATGTGTTCAATTCCACGTCATCGTTGTTGAAGATCCGTAGAAATAACAATGAGAAAACAGTTTCTCTCAATCATTTTTATACATTGTCATAGTATCATTACACATCATCAAAGTTCAATTGTATCACAACTTTGACAACAATACTATGGTTATATGTATCACTCCCCCTTAGTCAATACTTCATCTCACAATGAAAACCACTCCCGCTTACATAATGATCCGTTAACCATATGTATTTGTGGTGTGAACTTCACATTAATTCTCTCCCTTTTTGTCAATATAAATTGGCAAAGATACGAAAACTAGTGGGATCCTCATGAAATTTTCATAGATATACTTCATGACTAAAAGAGAATAACATACCAACTTGTTTCGATGATTTCACATAGTCGAAACTTAGTGTATTCATCAAGGGGTTTATAAAGATATAAGATAACTCCTACAATATTCCACAGCCACACTCCCCACAAAGATTTGGCAATTAAGCACAAGTTCAATTAAGAACTCTCCCCCATGAAATGTCATTCCCGAAAGAACAACAAGAGCGACCTTACTTTTACAAGAAAATAAGGATTTCTTTGGACATTAACAAATCACATGAAACATGAATTTGTATCCAAAAATAACCATTGAATTAACCACAAGGAAGATGATCAATTCAATTGGTCATGCTCAACATAAGAAAACTTACAGAGCAACACAGTACATACACAAGATGTGGATCAGGGAAAGACCAATACTGCGGAATAAACAAAGATACATTCTATTTTCCATCACTATTTGCACAATGACATATAATAGACTTAATCTTTGAAATCAAAAGTTCATCCTATCTTCCATAAATATTTGCATAATGACATAAAATGCTTAACTTTTGTAGTCAAAAGTCAATTCTATCTTTTATCAATACTTTCATACCGATATATAATAGAGTTAACTTTTGAAAAAATATGGGACAGTCAACGTTCACGGACGTAAACAAAATATCCCATAAAAATTTGCAATATGTAAAACCATAAAGATTAATATTGCAAAAATCATCTTCCAAATAAACATTAGAATTTAAATAAATAAATCTAAAAACATTGCAAGATGAACGTCGTTGGCAATAGCTATGTGTACTCACAATAATGGCTATTCCAAACCCTAGTTATCCTTCTTAAAAACACAAGAATAAATTCTCATAAGAAATTTCCTATACATTGAGACCTCTGAAAAATTCTTTATCGTCCCCGAACTCCTTGTTGTCAACATCCATGGGAACATAAGGTTCATGAAGAAAGGAGTCAATTCCAACAAACCTTTTGAACTGATGACGAACTCAATAGTTCACAAACTTGCAGAAAGCTTCAACACATACATAATCCTCGACCATCATTGATCTCACACACACTTCTCATCTTCCCTCCTACAGATCGACCTTCATTCCTCTTTGTGACCGAATTGACTCTGGAACCGCCACTGTCTTGGTTTAGGACGGAGTCCTACAGATTGATATCTCGAAATCAAAGCACTCCCGTGTAGTGCATCCGTTTGAAAAAGGTTTAGGCAATTTGCTCGGTCAAAGAGTCTCTGTCCGTATGCTCGAGTCTCCGCTTTCTTAAAAAACCAGCAAATCGTTTTCACCCGTCAACCACGTGAAGCTACAGAAAGAGCCGATGTTTCTCAACGTCAGGAATTTCTACTCAATATACTTAATACCAACTTTGATAAATTCATTGAATCTTTTTCTATATCTAACCCACCATAACCACATATTTCTTCTTCTTCTTTCACTCCATTGTCTGCAAGAAGTAATCACTAACCAATCACTCATGTTTTCTCTACCACTTTTGCTAAAAATACTAAAATAGACTTTTCAAGATTCAGTGGAGAAAACCCTTGTAGTTGGATAAGAAAGTGTGAGAGATATTTTCAGATCCTCTCTATTCTTGACGACCAGAAAACTGGGTTTGCTTCCTTACACCTTGATGGCAAAGAATATACTTGGTTTTTGGATTTCCTTACTGGTAACACATCTATCTCTTGCCTTGTATTTCTTGAATCTATCTGTAATCACTTTGAATATCTATCCAATGACAATTATGTTGGATGTTTTAATAAGTTATATCAACTCACTTCGGTTGATGAGTATTTTGAGCAGCTTGAGATCCTTAGGGCTTTAATGTTGAGTAAGAATCCTCATCTTACTAAGGGGTATTTTGTTCTGAGCTTTATTAGTAGGTTGAAATAGGTTTTGAAGAGCTCTGTTCAGATGCACGAACCTAGCACACTTTCTCAAGCCTTTTATTTGGACAAATTGCAAGAGATAGTTCTTTCTTCTCAAAGCCAACCTTCAAAACCCCTTCCTCTTAGACAAACTACAACTACATCCACTTTCAGTAGATTTCCTCCACCCAAACCATATAGTAATCCTTCCACTGTCGGGGGTTCTACATCTACACCTACATCTACAACTACCTCTTACACTTCTAACCCAATACCCAAATCTCTTTATAAACCACCCATAAGAAGACTAACTTGTGAACAAATGAGTAAAAGAATAACTCAAGGGCTCTGTTTCAACTGTGATGATAAATATCAACTAGGCCGGAGGTGTAAAACTCAACAACTGTTTATGATGGTAGCCGAGAATGAAGAAGATGAGTAAGACCCACCACCTACTCGGGAAATTTTTGAAGATAACTTAGTGGAGTCTGATATGGAGATTTGTCTCCATGCTCTTACTGGAAATGTCAATATAGAGACAATCCGTATACCAAGATTCATTAAGAAGAAAGCTATCACTGTGTTAGTGGACACATGAAGTACTCATAGATTTTCTGAATTTCAAGAGTTCTCGAAGTAATAGCCTTTATTTCCTGAATCTCCTTCCTTGTTTCCTTCAACTCTTCAAGAACACAAAAAACTTCTGAGAATTTGAAGGAACAGCTCTTGGCTTCCTCACATTCTTTCTTTTTATTTTCAAAGTTGGAGGTAATGGAGATTTATCTTTTTTCCTTCATGATTGATGGCTTAAAAATCATATTAACATCTTTTCCATCAGAAGAAATAATGCTTGGAGTATCCATACGACCAAAACTGTGAGAGGAAATCACAAGATAATCTCAACAAGCAGTCTTATGATAAAAGGAGTTTCAAGTGAAGGAAAAAGGAATGTAGGGTTATGGAACTTTTAAACACACAAGTTCACGCACGCACAAATGTCAACCCTAAAAAGAGTAGAATTGTCGAGAATAACCCTATCTTATTGATTAAACAGGGAAGTCCCTTTCAATATCAATTAGATATGAAAGGATGCACGAATTTCAGAGTTGCAAAGCTCAGCAAAGCAAAAGAAAAAAAAAATCAAAAACAATCCAAAATAATTTTCTTTTCCTAAAGCCTGAGGTCATGGAAGTACCGTTTAATCAAGACTTATAGTTTTGATTACTAACATTGACAAACAAGCTTGAGATAGCAACGCTTGCGAGTTCGACCGAGCAGTGCTCTAACAAGAGGTCCCAAAAGTACCGTTTCTTGAAGTTTCATTTGTAGAGATGTCATCTTTGGAAGCATCATTTTTGGAAGTGTCATCATGGGAGTCATCCATTCTTGCAAAGTGGTTGTGACAGATACATAATATTTCTACTTCAGCACATCATTCATACAAAGCATAAGATTCAACAAAAAAATGGATCATGGAATGAAAGTGCTCGCGTCAGCATTTACAAAAATGGTAACAATTTAACTCTTACTTGTTTACAGTTTCACTAGATTTAGTGACCATAACACGAAAATTTCGAGAATCTGTTCGCTTCTTCAGACCTACAAATACGAACAAAATTTTTATTATTTAAAATCATAACTGATTTTCATAAAACTGTGAGCAATTCAGGAAATGTTCATCATGTGAGCAATTCGCATAATTTTCACCGTGTGAGCAATTTACACCATGCGAACAATTATTGATTGTTTACAGAGTGTACATACACTATTAAATCACAAAATTCAGAGGAAATTTATTTCATCACATATAATTGTTTGTTTTCAACAATTGCTCAAATATCAAAATTTGATTTTTACAAAAAATTTAACTCACGTATTTTTTTTCAAAAAAAAATTGATGTGAGTTGATAACTCACTTAAATTTCAAAAAAAAAAATTTAAACGTGAGAGGTCATGTATATATGTGTAAAAAAAAATCTTTTCGCTCGAACGAGCGTTTGTCCATAAAATGAGGGTCTTTTTTTTTGCACAAGTCCGTATATTCAAAATATTTTGTTTGCATGAAAGCTCATGACAATATTTTATTATTAGACCCAGGTCTATTTCAAAAAAAAAAAATCTCTTCTATGCCTGGGACTATTGTTTGTTTCTTAAACCGACGGACGGACGGGCGTCCGTTTCCTGAAACAAATTTTCATTAAAACTCACGCATGCATACACACATGGATTTATTTTATTTTTTTGGTTTTTATAAACAAGTCATGAATTTCAAAAAAAAAATCGGACTTACCTGGTCGGCGTCGGTACGAACTTGGCCGGACGGTGGTCAGCGACGATCGGCGGCGACTGAAGTCCGACGGATATTTTTTCCTCCTCCTGCTGCTCGAACGTGAAATTGGTGAAGAGAGGGAAGTGCTTGGTCGGTCAAGAAGAAATAAAAAAAAAACAAGTTTTTAGGGTTTTTTTCCCTTTTATAACAATTTTATTTCCAAGAAACCTAATCAAACAAGGATTTCCTCTTGGGTCCGGACCCGTAAACGCTAAACCGACCAAAACTGGACGTCTGGCCATCCAAATCAGCAGTGCCTCGTCTCTCCGTGCTCACAAGATGACACTCTATCATACTGACAGGGTCCTTATTTGGGCATTTGCTCGTACATGACATTATTGGAGCAAATCGGGGATTCTGAAAATGTTTTTGTACGACTAAGTTCAACTACTTATCTCGTCTACTGGAAAATTACCATCCAGTACTTACTGCGGAACATGATTGTCCCTCACTAAGAAGGGGAATTAATGTTGATGGTGGATTTTCGGCAAGGGTTAAAATCGAAAATCATGATATTGCATGTTTCTGGCCCGGCTTCAGGAATGTATGTGACGATTCATATTTTATGATCTGTGAACCATTTCACGATCTCTGACTGAGCGAAAGTTCCTCTCATACATATGATGAATATGTTTCTCGAAAGGCCTCTCAGCTGAGCTTTTGATGCTTCACACATTTCATCATCACCTCTACATAGAATCAAAATGATTGGGCGGCTCCTAGACATATTGCATGCTAGTATAGAACCTAACGCCTTCAGGACGTCGCGTTGTTTGTTGTTCCCTGACTACGTAGAGAGACCGTGTATAGAATCTCTTAATGATTGGGCGGATCCTATACATATTGTATGCTAGTATAGAGCCTAACGCCTTCAGGACGTCACGCTATTTGTTGTTCCCTGACTATACACCGTCTCAGAACGAGTATGATCCTTCAATTATCTCATATCTCAATTATGCAAATAGGTTAATTCTAACGTGTCATTCATCAACTGAATTCTTAGAAAATAACATATTGTATCTCATTACTCTGTTTCATGGCTGATCCTCAGATGGATTTCATGGATTAGTAATAGATACTCAGCTCATTTTATTACTCTGTTTCATGAATCATTCTCAGCTGAATTTCATGAATTAGTAATAAATACTCAAATGATTTTTATTACTCCATTTCATGAATTACTCTCAGCTGAATTTCATGAATTAATAATAAGTATTCACCGATCTGGCATCTGGACCACCACCGAATAAGCCCCGCAAAAATAGTGCGAGTGTATTTAGCAATAATGCACAAACAAGCACTCGAATACACGAATGAGTATTCAAAAATATGGACAAACGAGGGAAACTGTGCAAAATAGGGAGGAAAATAATATCAATAAAATGATAAAGAGGCCCCTAAGCGGACTAGGCCACCAACCGGCCGGTCATGCCACCGTTGTCGGTCCCGCACCTCTTTCCATTATTTTACATTATTTTGTTATTTTTCCTCATCTTATAAAAATTCCTTCATTTGAGCAAACTCCCTCGTTTGAGAAAAACTCTTAGTTTCTCCATATTTTCCTTCAAACGATGGAAAAATATAGTAAAAGAAAGGGAAAGGTGTCAAGGGACCAGGCCACCTATCCGGACGGCCATTCCCTAGACGTGACCGGTCCCACACCTTAAAATTACTTATTTTCTCATATTATTATTTCCTTCATCTCATGAAACTCTTTCGTTCGAGCAAAAATCCTAGTTTTTCAATATTTTCTCAAATATTGCTCAAGCCATGAAAAGGCCACAAAGTCAAATGGTCACATGACCGGCTAGGCTTCTCATATCAAAAATTAAAATATTATTATTTTAATATTCTCAAAATATTTGACGCATGAGCAAAGTTCGACTTGCTCATTCAATAAAAATTGAGAATTTCAGTCAAGATCAAACTCTTCTGAAAATCCAAAATATTGCTCAAACGCGCACCTGAAAATACCAAAACTCTCAGGACTGAGACACGGGAAGTATGGTGACACGGGCATGGCACCTTGATCGACCAAGGTCGGCCCTTAGGCTTGCAAGGATCCGGTCCCACACTCTTTCATAACTTTGACTTAATTAGCTCTCATATTGGGTCCAAAATCTCAACCAACTTGGAATTTGCTCAATCGACCACTAGCTAGTCCCATGACCACCAAGGGACGTTCCCATGACCCATTGGTCGGTCCTCATCTCTCCATAATTAGTTTTTATTACCTAACGCTCAGACGGGCACTATTTTAATAAATGATTAAACCAGCATTTGATCATCCTTTCACCAACTGGTCAATAAAGGACTTTGGTGCATGCTCACTCAAGCACCTGGGCGCTACATGGTCGACCATCATCCCATGTAGCATGTCCCTCCTTCACTCAGTGACTTATTTTCAGTAAATCTTGAACTGATCAGCAATCGATCAAAATTAGGGTTTCGAATTGAATGCTCTGCAAATCATAATTCTGAGCAAGTTCAAACACCAACAATTTTATGTTGATCCATCAATCAACAACTGAATTAATTACATAATATTCGGTCCAGCTATCAATATTTTAATTAATATTTTATTTAGCCATTCATCAAACGAGCAATATTTGCTCAGACGAGGAATATTGATCCAACTATCAATATTCAGTAATTTATCAAATGAGCAATGTTTTCTCAGACGAACAATATTTGCTCAGACGAGGCATATTGATTCAACTATCAATATTCAGTAATTCATCGCAATATTTGCCCGAATATTGATTCAACTATCAATATTCAGTAATTCCTCAAATGAGCAATATTTGCTCCGAGGAATATTGATTCAACTATCAATATTCAGTAATTCATCAAATGAGCAATATTTTCTCAGACGAGGAATATTGATTCAACTATCAACATTCGGTAATTCAACAATTCATCATACGAGCATTTGCTCAGACTATCAATATTCATTATATTGATTTAATTATCAACATCATTCATTCGAGAACTATACATTCCAACAGACATGTTAAATCCATGAATCCTAGAGCATTCAGCAATCATGCTCGACTGAACAATACTTAGACTCATTGTCTAATCAAGTCAACGACTGACTAATCAAATGCACGTCTGCCTTACAGACTCCATTCGTGAGACATCAATCACATCACATGGAGGGTATTAATTAGGGTTTTCGTCTGGCGGCCTACGACAAGTGTGTTCATCCACGATGAGAAATGTGAGTAAGTCGTGCAATCATTTGAGGGAGTTAGCAAAGAAGTGGGTGGACAATCAACCAAGTCTCCGCACGACTTGGAACTGGTTAAACCACGATTTCCCACTTTTCCACTCTTTCACTCGAGCAACCGTCACACATACTGGAGATCAATGTGTCTACATTCTAGCAATATAAATAAGTTTCTGAATTCACGATTGAGGACAACATTGGTCGAATAAACAACATCTATCATCTAACCAAGAATCATCGTGTGAGCAAAATCTCTCTCAATTGAGCAGAATTTAAACTTATTCTTCATTTGCAGAAACCCACAACACATTCACAATCCTTGATAATCATTTATCTCACACACTTCTCAGCTTCCCTCCTACAGATCAACCCTCTTCCCTCTTTGTGACTGAATTGACTCCGGAATGGCCATTTCTTGGTTTAGGCCGGAGTCCTAAAGATTGATCTCTCGAACTCAAAGCACTCTCGTGCAGTGCATCTGTTTGAGGTTAGGCAGTTTGCTCGGTTGAGGAATCTTCGTCCGCACGGTCGTCTCTCCACTTCCTAAAAAACCAGTAAATCATTTTTCCTCATCAACAATGTGTTAATCTGGTATTTGGATGCAAATAGAGGGAACGAATGAAGATTTTCATCAAGGGATTGTGTTGTTCGGCTGACAAAGGCGAGGGATCGGAACCTGTGCAACAACGTCGCTTGGTTGATTGCTGCTCACACATTGAGCATCCAGATGCGAAGAAAATGTGGGATGAACTAAGTCATCAAAGTAAGAGGACCCGAAAAAAATCTAGCCAACTACGCCAAGAACGTGCTGAGAAAGGTGAAGGAAGTCAAAGGCGAGGAAATCCAAGAGGAAAGAGAAGATAGTGATTCCCAAATAACTAGTGGAAGTCAAGGTCTTCGTAAGAGAAGCCGGACATCATGTAGGAAGGTAAGTGAGGGATGTCAGCGTGGCCGAGGTGGAGGTCGTGATCGTGGGTGAGGAGATGTTCTTATAATGTTTTAATAGACGGTCTTTAGTTATTGTAAACTTGAACTTATGTTTCTTTGATTTTTGTTTGACACAACTATCTACTGTTGGTTTGAATGGTTTGTTAAAACTTTGTCGCTTTCTTTAATATGTTATAAGTTATTTTTTAATAAATTAATGTTATTGTTATCTTATAATATAGCAGACTAACGACCCATACCCTACAAGTCTCAAACAACATAAGTGTCGTCATATTATAATATATCAGATAACGACTCCTAACCAAAAAATTGAATCACATCAAGAGTCGTTAGCTTATTTATACAGCAGACTAACGACCCTACGCAAAAAATTCCAGGAAACCCTTTTTTTTCATCAATAGAGTCGTTACCCTTTATATAAAACTTTATGAGGACACAATAACCTTACCAAATAAAAGCCCTTTATTTGTTAGCCATTCATTTATGACGACTCTAAAAACCAAAAACATCCAAGGGACCCAATTTTTTTCCTTACTAAGAGTAGTTAGTTTGGTTTTTACCAGACTAACGACTCTTCTCTAACAATTACGACGACTCTCTATATATAATGACGACTCATGTATAAACTTCGATTTGAAAATTACGAAAACACTAATATCATTACCAAAATAACATCACATGGTTCAAGCATTACATAAGACTTAGTATGGGTATTCTTAAATCCGACACATCAAGTGTTCGTCGATGAACGTCTTGGCGTGACGGTACAACATACTGTATATTCCTTGTGGTGAATGAAATTTGTACTCCCATTACGAATTCGCCATATCCCTTTGAATCGTTCGAGCTGAAATTCAATGAATGTATAAATGTAAGTACGCGATAAACAAAAGAGACTTTGGTATAAAACTATCGGTGCTTGCTCCTGTGGGCTTTGGGGTGAATGAAAGTTGCTGCCAGAATGGATCGAAATCTCCAAGAGGAATGATATGTTTGTACCCACCAAGTTTATGTTTACACGGGAGGCTAAGCCACGTCTCCGTTGTAAAATTAATCCTCATCATTTTTCCAGCGGCTGCTTTGGCTCTAATTTGATAAGTTCTTCCATCATATGGTTTATTACCCACCATGATACTTGGTGTGCTACCCATCGTAGAAAATCTTTGTTTTCTATGTATGTCATCAAAAAACGGTCTTTACTATACTCCATATGAGTCATTATCTTGCTTAGATCATTCTCAGCGTGTTCGTGAATAGATTCTTGTACTGTAACTACCCCACCCTTATTCTCTTCCATAATAGCTTTCAACCGTCCGTGAGACTGCTCTGCAAGACTTGTAGACTCATTTTTGAAATGCTTGTATCTATTGGTGCATGCATAAATAAACTTCTCCTTCCAAGGATTCAACCATGTATTTAGGAAATAGTCGAACACCTTCTTATGATTCGTGCTCCAATCATTAATAAACTTCTGCAAGTTAGCATAATACATAACCTCGGTCTTCGAATGAGCAAAATGGTCCCGATCCGTAGTGTTGATGGTAGATTTTCAACAAAGGTAAGAATCGTAAAATCATGATACTGCATGTTTCTGACACGGCTTCAGGAACGCATGTGACGATTCATATTTTACGATCCATGATGCATATGTCACTCGAAAGGCCTCCCCGGAGCGTTCGATGCTGCTCATTTCATCATGACCTCTATGTAGAATAACATAATTGGGAGGTTCTCCGTATGATTGAGATCTTAAACTCCTTTAGGACGCCGGTGACACTCGTTGTTCCTTGACTACATAGAGAGACCCACCTCTGCATAGAAGAACGATTGGGCGGTCCACCTACATAATTGTTTGTTGAGAGGGAAAAACGTCTTCAGTTTGTCGGTGACACTCACTGTTCCCTGACTATGTAGAGATACCGTGTATAGATTCAGGCGGCTCTCCATACATAATTGTTGAGAGGGATAAACGCCTTCACGACGTCGGCAACACTCGATGTTCCCTGACTATGCACCTTTCAGGACGGGTATGACGCTTTAACTAGCTAATATCCCTTCTGCAATAGATTAATTCTATCGTGACATTCACCACTGAATTCCTAGAAGATAATTTATTTTATCTCGTTACTCCGATTCCATGGTCGAATCCACGGCCGATCCCATGGAATGGTAATAGATAATTATTTTATCTCATTACTCTGATTTCATGATTGAATCCACGGCTGATCTCATGGAATGGTAATAGATAATTTTATTACTCCGATTCTATGGTCGAATTCACGATCCCAAGGGACAGTAATATAACCACTCATTTTATTACTCTAATTCTATGGTCGAATCACGATCCCATGGAATGGTAGTACTCATTTTATTATTCTGAATCCATGGTCGAATCCACGTCTAATCCTATGGATTGATAATAAATAACTACTCACATTTATTACTCAGTTTCATGAATCATTCTCCACTGAATTTCATAAATTAGTAATAAATACTCAACAACCGGGCATCTGGACAATCACTGATAAGCCCCAATAAAATGATGCAAGTGTACTCAACAATGATGCACGAACGATCACCCAAATGCACGAACGAGCATTCGAAAATATGGACAAACGAGGCATCCTACAGAAAATAGGAGAGAGAAAATAATATTAAAATAATAAAAGTGACGCCTAGGGGACCGGGCCCACTGGTCTGACGGTTATGCCGCCGTGGCCGGTCACCCACGCCTTTTTCCTTTATTTTAATTATTTTATTATTTTCATGAACTCATGAAAACTCCTTCATTCAAGAAATTTTCCTTGTTTGAGCAAAGCTCATGGTTTCTCCATATTTTCACGGTTTCATGAAAAATAATAAAAAATAGAGAAGGGTGTTGCGGGACCGGGCTACCTGGACGGCCGGCCATGCCCTAGCTGTGGCCGGTTCCACACCTTGAAATTTCTTATTTTCACAAATATTACTTTCCTCGTTTCATGAAACTCCTCCGATTGAGCAAAACCCTGGTTTCTTCATATTTTCTCAAATATTGCTCAAACCATGAAAAAGCAAAAGTCAAATGGTCACATGACTGACTAGGCTACTCATGAAAAATATTAAAATATTATTATTATTTTAATATTCTCAAAATTTTGATCGAACGAGCAAAGTTCTACTTGCTCATTCGAGCAAAATCGAGAATTTCAGTCAAAGATCAAACTCTTCTGAAAATCCAAAATATTGCTCGAACGCACATCAGAAAATACTGAAACTCTCAGGACTGAGACACGGACATCATGATGACACGGGCATGCTTCCTTGACCGACCAAGGCTTGCAATAAGCCGGTCTCACACATTCTTATGATTTTGACCTAATTTTCTCAATTGCTTATATTGGGTCCAAACTCTTTCCAACCAACTTGGAGTTTGCTCAAACGACCATCAGCTGGTCCCACGACCACCAAGGGCCGGTTTCATGCCCTCTTGGTCGGTCCCTCACTTTTTCATAATTAGGTTCTATCACCTAATTCTCGATCGAGCACTATTTCAATAAATGATGAAACCGGCATTTAATCATCATTCTTTCACCAACCGGTCTACACTAAGGACCCTGGTGCACGCTCACTCGAGAAATTGCGCGCCACATGGACGTCCGTCATCCCATGTGGTGGATCCCCCCCTCATCCATGACCTATTTTCAACAATTCATCAATTGACGAACAATTGATCAAAAATTAGGGTTTCGAACAAACGCTCCACAAATCATCATTATGAGCAAGTTAAAACACTAATAAATTTATGTTGATCCAACATCTGGATTAATCATATAATATTTGGTAGTCTACCAATATTTTAATTAATATTTTATTGGGTCATGTTACCAATAAATAATTCGACGAATTGAGCAATACTTGCTCAGTTGCTCGAATATTGATCCAACTAAAAATATTCAGTAATTTATCGATATTCAATAATTTGTCGAATTGAGCAATACTTGCTCAGTTGCTCGAATATTGATCCAACTATCAATATTCAGTAATTCGTCGAATCGAGCAATACTTGCTGAGTTGCTCGAATTTACTATATTTGCTCGTACGAGCAATATCAACATAAGAACTGCACGTATGTTCAATCCATAAATCACTGAGCATTCGTCACTCATGCTCAATTCAACAAAACTTATACTCATTTGTCTAATCAAGTCAACGACTAACTAATCAAATACACATCTGTTTTGAAGACTCCACGTTCGTGAGATATCAATCACGTCACATGGGGGATATCAATTAGGGCTCTGGACTGGCGGCCTACGGCACGTGGATTCATCCACGATGATAAATGTGAGTAAGTCGTGCAAACGGTTGAAGGAGTTAGAAAATTAGTGGGTGGATGGTTAACCAAGTCTCTGCACGACCTGGAACTGGTTTCACCACGATTTACCACTTTCCCACTCTTTCACTCAAGAAACCGTCACACTTACAGGGATCAATGTGTTTATTCTGATAATATAAATAAGTCTCTGGATCCATGGTTGAGACAGGACAATTTTTCGAGTCATCACTCTCAGAAATTCCATCAATCGACCAGAAATTACTTTGAAGTCAATAGTTCATAGAAAACTTGCAGAAACCTTCAACACATCCACAATACTTGATCATCATTGATCCGAAAATTCTCAGCTTCCCTCTTACAGATCAACCCATCTCCCTCTTTATGACCGAATTGACTCTGGAACGACCATTGACTTGGTTTAGGCCGGAGTCCTACAGATTGATCTCTTGAATCTAAGCACTCCCTTTGCAGTGTATCAGTGTGAGGTTGAGCAGCTTGCTCGGTTGAGGAGTCTCGACAACACGGACGTCTCTTCAATTCCCTAAAAAACCAGCAAATCGTTTTTCTCCATCTACAAATTGGCGACCACAATGGGAGATTAATCTCTCGGTTGCAATCTCAACTTTCATAAAATGGTTGGTCTCAGGTCTAACTCAACTACTCCGAATTCCAGTCAGAATCTTTTTGAAAGGAAATGTTCCTCCTTCCAACAACACAGTGGACGCGGAAATCCCAATCTTGATCGAGTTGGCACGGGTGCATGAGATTTATTCAATAAATATGGACCTGATGAAAGAGACGTTAAACAACATATTGAATTTCCTCGTCAGGCTGACATCATATTTGAGTGGCGCCCCTGCTCAAGGAATTCCGACACTAATGGTTGATCCTTCAACCAATGATTATCCTCGAGCTAACAGTTTCACCAGTTATGAAAATCCGGTGGAACTGGAAGTCACACATTTGATTGAGAATCTATGTGAACTCCTGCATTTCTCCAAAGATCAGTGTACGAACACGTTTGCCGCACTCAACCGAATATCATCTAATGCGCGAATAGTTTCATCATCTCTGGTATTTGAACAAGTGTACATGTTATCTGAACATTCGATCAACCAAAGTACCGCAAAGCAAGATCGTTCATCATCCCATATTAATGACGGGTTTTGAAGGAAGCCAGAGTCACACGTACAGGTATGTCTACGTGTATCTGAAAGTAGGGCCGATTCAATCCACTGTCAAGTTTCATGTAATCGAGAAAGACCCTGATTATCACATGATACACGGAAGACCCTGATTATCACATGATACTCAACAAAAAAATTGTTCTCATCACAGCTTCAGTGTCTCCTTATGCTCCGTTTATGATGTCGAGTTCCTGGAATCTCCAAAGAGCATCCCCCCAAACCTCCAAGCAAGATCTACAGTACTCCACTCCTAAGTTGGAAATCCATTGAGAAAACTGACAAACCATCATCAACATATGCTAAATACATCAAACCATCTACCACACCGCTCAAGCATCGCCAGAGTCAAGGTACAACTCATAAAAAATCCAATTTTATTACTGATTATGATGCGGAAGGGAGAGTCATTTATCTCCGTCGTAAAGATTAGCAATTAACAAGGGAGGTTGATGAAAAGTCTCCCCGTCCTGAAGAATCATGTCAGAGAAAGAAATCGCCCGATGAAGAAATTTGAGATGCACCACGACAGCTGCAAAATGGCACGGATTCCACAACTGATGATCTTGAGATTATCAACATCGGAACAGATGAAAACCCAATGCCGATTCTATTCAGTTCTTCTCTCTCATCCGAGGAACGGGAAGGATTGATAGTCCTGTTGAAAGAGTATCAAGATATCTTCGCTTGGACGTACAAAGAGATGCCCGGCCTAGATGACAAGTTAGTCACTCATCATCTACACATCGCTCTCGGTTCCAAACCTGTCAAGCAACCGCCCAGGCAGTTCAGATACGATGTCTAGGAACAAATTAAAATCGAGATCCAGAAGCTACTAACATAAGGTTTCATCGGACCCATTCAACATCCAACATGGCTGGCGAACATTTTCCCAGTCAAGAAGAAGAACGGTCAAATACGATGCTGTGCGTACTTCGGGAACCTGAACAAATGTTTCCCGAAGGACGATTTTCTTTTACCCAACATTGATATGCTCGTTGATGCAACCAGTGGTCACGACATGTTCTCATTCATGAGAGGGTACAATGGATACAACCAAATCAAGATGTACGAACATGATGCTAACAAAACCGCGTTCCGAACTCCCATTGGAAACTTTCATTACACGGTGATGCCTTTCGGCCTGAAGAATGCGGGAGCCACTTATCAACAAGCCATGACTGCAATATTTCACGACATGATGCATAAGCAAGTGGAGGATTATGTCGATGATGTGGTGATAAAATCGAAGACTCGAGCATCCCATCTGGAGTTAAAGATGTAGAGAATATAAGTTAAAGATGAATCCTTTGAAGTGTGCTTTTGGTGTTTCTTCCGGAAAGTTTCTAGGATTCCTAGTCACTGCATAAGGGATCAAGGTCGATCCAGACAAAACAAAAGCCATCACTACCATGCCTTCTCCACGCATTGTGAAAGAGATCCAGAGTTTTATGGGAAAGGTAAATTATATTCGACGTTTCATTCCTGGGTTGGCTCAACTCATTGCTTCGTTCACTCCTCTGCTGAAGAAAGGAGCAAATTTTGCATGGACGACCGTTCAACAGGAGGCATTCCATAAAATACAGCAAATACTACTATCACCTGCTGTCATGAAATCTCCGGAGAAAGGACGACCACTAATACTTTACACAACTTCCAGTGACGTCGTTATCGGAGCACTTCTCGCTCAAGAAGACGAAGAAGGCATCGAACGTCCAATTTATTACTTTAGTCGTACGATGAGGGATACTCAACTCCGGTACCCAAAGGCTGAAAGAGCATGTATAGCATTGGTTCACACGATCCATAAGTTCAGGCATTATATACTATCAAACAGGGTTGTGCTGGTGGCCAAAGCAGATACTATAAAATTCTTACTGTCGAAACCTGCACTGGTTGGAAGACCGGCAAAGTGGTTACTTCAAATGTTACAGTTTGCAATAGCATGTGTCCCGTCGAAAGAAATCAAGGGACAAGCGGTTGCAGACTTACTTACTGCTTTCCCTGGAGAAGATATCACAATGCTACATGAAGAAGTGCCTGGTGAGTTTCCTGAGATCTCAATCATCTAGGAGGAAACATGGCTATTGTATTTTGACGGATCTGCCACTCCGAGTAATGATACTGGTGGATCAAGAGTTGTGCTAGTATCTCCGTCCGGTAAAGTCTTCTCACATTCTTTCAAGCTGGATTTCCACTGCACCAACAATTCGGCAGAATATGAAGCTTTCCTCTTAGGGTTGTCCTTGGCCAAGCAAGCATGAGAAATGCATCTGGATATAAGAGGAGACTTAAAGTTACTGGTCAATCAAATGAACGGCGTGTACTCTCTCAAAGAAGTAACACTCGCTCCATTCAGGGCCGAAACACAAAAACTCATTTCTATGATGCAACAATTGTGTGTACTGGCAGCACCAACAACAGACATGCTGACTGTCTAGCGACTCTTGCGTCCATGCTGCAGTTTGAAGGGTCAGATAAATCCATCACTGTGCAAAGACATTATCTATCATCTACCTGGCTTACTCAAGTCTAAGATGCTCAATCAAGTGACTGGAGGGAACCCATCATTCATGAATTGAGCAGTTCTCTTATAGAAGGGAAATCAACCTCAAGGAGTTGAAAAACTTTTTTCTGCTGCATGGAGCATTATATTATCGCTATCCTGATGGATCCTTGTCACGATGCCTTGGAGATGAGGAAGAGAGCGAGCAACTCAAACGCATACATGAGGAAATATGCATACAAACCCTGGTAGTCAAACTTTACAGAAGGCTTCAAAGACTCGGGTACTATTGTCCCTCCATGGAGGCTCAATCGAGAATGTTACAAGGGTCCTTCCCTAATTGTCAGACACCACCTCATCATTTGGAGGTTCTAACAATCCACCACACTAGGGACTGGAGAGAACCTTACATAAAGTATCTTCGTGACAACGATGTGCCATCAGAGAAGAAAGGAGCGATCAAACTCATCAACAGGGCCAAACGTTTCGCCTACTTGGAAGGGATTTTGTATCACAAAATCTTTGGTTGGAACCTTCTGAGATGCTTGTATGAGCATGAAATTCCTACAATCTTGAAAGAAACGCACGAAGGTGAACACCAAGGAAAAAACAAATTATTTCTCCAAATCCGTGAGAAATATTATTGGCTAACCATGGAAGACGATGCGGCTTCCTATATTCGGAGATGTCATCAATGCCAAGTTCATGGTAACCTCATTCACACTCCTTGTCTTCTATTACATTCCGTGAGCATTCCATGGCCTTTCTACAGCTGGGGACTGTATATCATTGGAAAAATCAATCCAGCATCTTCAAAGTAGCATGAATACATCATCACAGCAATAGATTATTTTACCAAATAGGTTGAAGCTATTCCTCTTCGAAGTACCGCTAGAGTCACAATTGCAGCTTTCATCAAAGAATACATCATAAGTAGATTCGGCGTTCCTAAACATATCATCACGGATAATGAAACTCCTTTTGCCAACAAATGTTTTGCATAATTGCTCGAGGAATATAGGATCAAACATATTTTCTCCACGCCATACTATCCCCAAGGAAACGGATAAGCGGAGAGCACCAACAAAACCTTGATCTGTATTCTTAGTCGAACAGTTCATGAAAATCCACAAACATGGCATGAAGAATTTCCCACGGCTTTATGGGCCTACCGTACCGCACCAAGAAGTTCAATTGGAACTTCACTGTATTCTCTCGTCTATGGCGTTGATGTTATTCTCCCAGCTGAGATCAAGATTCCCTCTGCAAGAATCGCATCGGCCAGTGGAGTGCAGTGGGATGAAGCTGAAGTATCTAATTCAAGAATTGCTGAATTGGACATGCTCGATTCAAGAAGGGCCAAGGTAGAAAAATATGTGGAAACCTACAAACAAAGGATTTCCAAGTCATACAAAAAATGGTAAGACCTCGAACCTTTAAAGTATGAGATTTGGTTTTGAAAACAGCAAAGCATATTCAACAACACATATCCGCTCCCAAGTTCTCTCCGAAATGAGAAGGGCCTTATGTAATCATCAAGGCAGTATCCAGCGGATATTACAAAATCTTAGATGTTAATGGAGGAGTGGAAGGAAATATCATCAATGGAAAGTGGATCAAGGCATACAATGCTTGAGCGATCAGTGAACAATTATATGTTAAATTTCAAATATTATTTCTAATATTCCTCCAAAGAGTATGCAGTATGCTCATTCGTTCAAAATTTAGAATATATTTCATGAATCTTACAAAAATTCTTTCAATTATCCTACTTTATTTAAAACCAGTCTCAAGCTTACAAAAAAAAAACATCTCTCAAACGCTCATTCAGAGCAAACCATCCAACAATGGATAATTCTTACTGAAAACCATGTCAACTCTCTTTTTAAAGTTTTCTTTCTTCACTCTCAAATCCTGAACAGCTTTCTCGACCCTTGCCGACTCCAGAGAAAGTGCCTTCTCCTCTTCTATGATAGCAGATGTAGCGGAAATCAAATTTGCAGTAGCAGACGCCCTGTCAACCTTGATGATCTCGAGTCGACGACGGAGCCAGCTTATTTTGAACCACAAGATCTCACAGTTCGAAATCATATCATCCAATCTGTGCAACTCTTCATTTTTGACATCTTGCAGGTTTATCTTGTTCATTTCATCAATAATGGGCACTAATCCAGTGACTGTGGTTAATAGGGTCGGCAGAAAACCTCTCCATACTTCAGTAGTAGTAAGGTGCCCATACCTCTTCCAGATATTGGTATAAAGAGATGCATAACACTTTGGGACGATGAAACCTTTGATTAGTTGATTGTCTGGGTAAACATTGATCATGGGAGTATCAAATGGGAGTCCTGTCACTGGGTACTCACGAACAGAAACCCTGGAATTAGCATCTACAGAGTTGTTTGAGTTTTCATCAGCATGGTTTTCGCCATCGTTATTAGCTACAACCACGGTATTTCCATTCTTTCTCTTCCTAGCTTCAACAACAACATGAGCATCAACCTGCAACGACAAAATATTTAATTTCAGTAAGACTGGGTTAAATGCTTGCTCTGAGGAAATATTTAGTCAAGAACTCACGGATGTCCCAGCGCAGATCTACAACGAGCGGGAGCCCTAACAGTCCGCTTAGGTCTTAAATAAGAAAGTTGATTCCCCTGATTACCCTGCAACAAATCACTTATTTTGGTTGGACATTATGATCACGTGAAAATAAGGAAAATGTACAACTTACCGAGATGGACGCCCCAACTCCGTGCTTTTCCAGGGATTCATTTCGAGAATAAGCGCTGCTACCGGATATGATGATGAGAGGTATGATCGTGATCAAAATTTCTTCTGATAATATACAGAAGCACAAGAAGATGTGTCATATAAATAGAGAACCGTAATCTCTGAAAGTCAAAACCTAAGACGGTGGATACTTATCTTCTATGAATGGTCAAATTTGTTGCGATTTCTACTGAGAGGATCTCGAATGGGATTATGTGATAATCCAGAAGAAGAACGACAATACTAGGGACTGACAGTTCAACCAGTCGATACTTTGACTAGGAACTGACTTTGTACAAATCACGTTTCCTTAGTTTTCTCGTGCCGTCATACTTCTGAAGATCATGACTAACTTTCGCACACGTGGATATGGGTTCATCCTGTGGATGGGGAAAACGAGTCGCCGTTTTTTTTTTTGGGAGGTGAAGAGACGAGCGTGCTATCGAGACTCCTCAGCCGGGCAAAATATTAATCCTCACAGATGCACCGCTGCAAAGGGGGTGCTTAGATTCGAGAAATCAATCTGTATGACTCCAGCCTAAACCAGGACAATAGTCGTTCAAGAGTTAATTCCATCGCAAAGAGGGAGATGGGTTGATTTGTAGGAGGGAAGCTGAGAATTGCGTAAGATCAATGATGATCAAAGATTGTGGGTGTGTTGAAGGTTTCTGCAATTTGTGGTGAACTGATGAGTTCGAATAAGTTCTGAGTGATTGATGAATTCTTGAGAGTAGTCACTCGAGAAATTCTGTGTAGACAATTGATAGCTAGCGATCATTCGTTATCTGTTGTTTTTCAATCATGGATTCAGAGACTTATTTATATTGTCAGAGTTGTGAACACCTTGATCCCTGTAAGTGTGACGGTTTCTTGAATGAAAGAGTGGGAAAGTGGGAGATCGTGGTAAAGTCAGTTCCATGTCGTGTGGAGACTTGATTGATCGTGCACCCACTACTTTGCTAACTCCTTCAACCGTTTGGAAAACTTACGCATACTTCTCGTTGTGGATGAATCCACGTACCGTGGACCTCCAGACCAAAACCCTAAGTGATATCCCCCCATTTGTGACGTGATTGATGTCTCATGAATAGTGAAGTCCGCAGGTCAGACGTGTTTTGATTAGTCAATTGTTGACTGATTAGATAATGAGTCTAAGTTTCTTTGAATCGATCATGGGTGATGAATGCTCAGTGATTCACGGGTCGAACATGTATTTCTCTGAAGGGATGTATTGTTGATTCACTGATGAATTACTGACAAGCGACTGAGCAAGTATTGCTCAATTCTGCGAATTACTGAATATTGAGGGTTCGATGAGCAACTGAGCAAGTATTGCTCAATTCACCAAATTAGTGATTTTTGATAATATGACATGCAACTGAGCAAGTATTACTCAATTTAACAAATTACTGATGAGTTACTGAATATTGATAGTTGGATCAATATTCGTGCAATTGAGCAAGTATTGTTCGATTCGGCAAATTATTTACTGGTGACGTGACTCAATAAAATATTAATTAAAATATTGGTAGATTGCCGAATATTATATAATTAATTTAGATGATGATTGCTGGATCAACATAATTTAATGTTTGAACTTGCTCAGAATGCTGATTTCATGAGCGTTTGTTCGAAACCCTAATTTTTTGATCAATCCTTCATCGATTGGCAAGTTGCTGAAAATTGGTCATGAGTGAAGAGGGACCGACGACATGGGATGATGGGCATCCATGTGGTGCCCAGTGCTCGAGTCATCATGCACCATGGTTCTCAGTTTTGAGAGTTGGTGAAAGAATGATGATTAAATGCCGGTTTCATCATTTTCTGAAATATTGTTGGGTTCAGCATTAGGTGATAAAACCTAGGTATGAGAGATGGGGGACCGACTAAGAGGCCATATGACCGGCTCTTGGTGGTCACGTGACCAATTGTTGGCCGTTTGAAGAATCCTCCAGTTGGTTGGAGAGAGTTTGGGCCCAGTATGAGCAATTGAGCAAATTAGGTCAGAATTATGAAAACATGTGGGACCGGACTTGTGCAAGCCCTAGGAATGACTCTGGTCGGTCATGAAGGCATGCAGTGTTGTCGTGGTGTCCATGTCTCCATACTGAGAGTTTCAGTATTTTCTGTTGCGCGTTCGAGCAACATCGTGAATATTCAGAAGAGTTTCATCTTGACTGAGAATTCTCGATTTTTGTTGGAATGACCATGCATGCTCAATTCATCAATATTTTTGAAAATATTAAAATAAAATGTTTTCCTATTTAAAATTGTCGTGAGAGGCTAGCCAGTCGTTTGACCATGTTGGTTTTTGGTTTTCCGTGATTTGAGCAATATTTGAGAAAATATGAAGAAATCATGAATTTTGCCCAAACCCCGGAGTTTCATGAATTGAGGAAAATAATAATTATGAAAGATTAGGGATTGCAAGGTGTGGGACCGACCACGGCTAGGGCATGGCCGGACGGCTAGGTTATCCGGTTCCACGCACCTTTCCCTATTTTATTATTTTTCATGAATCCTTGAAGTTATGGAGAACCCATGAAGTTATGGAGAATCCATGAGTTTTTGTTGAAACGGAGGAGTTTCTTGAGATTAGGGAATAATAATTATAAAAAGCTAAGGATTGTGAGGTGTGGGACCGACCACGGCTCGGGCACGTCCGGCCGGCTGGGTTTCCCGGTCCCGCACACCTTTCTTTATTTCATAATATTATTTCGTGAATCCACGAAGTTATGGAGAATTCACGAGTTTTGCAAAAACAAGGAAAGTTGCTAAAACCAAGGAATTTTCATGAGTTCATGAAATAACAAAAAAAATAAGAAAAGTAATGGGAGAGGCATGGACCGACCATAGCTAGGGCACGATCGGCCGGTGGGCCCACCCTGAGCGCCTCTTATGATTTTATTATTATTTAATGTTTTCCCCTGTTTTGCGAAGGATTCCTCATTATTTCACATTTTTGGATGCTCGTTCGTGCATCTGGGTGCTAAGTCGTACATCATTGTCGAGTACACTTGCACCACTTTTGTGGGGCTTACTCAGTGATGGTCCAGATGCCCAGCTATTGAGTATTTATTACTAATTTATGAATTTCAGTGGAAAATAATTCATGAAACTGAGCAATAAAATGAATAGTTGTTTATTATTAATTCATAGGATCAGTTGTGGATTCGACTATGAATTCAGAATAATAAAACAAGTATTACCACCACCCTATGGGATTGTAGGTTCGACCATAGAATCGGAGTAATTAAAATTATCTATCACCATTTCATGAGATCAGCTGTGGATTCGATCATAAAATCGGAGTAATGAGATAGTACAGTTGTTTTTTTTCCATTCTACGAGATCAAGTCGTGGATTCGATCATAGAATCGGATCAATGTTATTTCCATTCCATGGGATCAGGGCGTGGATTCGACCATGGAATAAGAGCAATAATAGATTATTCTGGGAGTTCAATAGTGAATGTCGCGGCAGAATTAACCTATTGCAGAAAAGATGTTATCCATTTAAAGCGTCACATCTATTCTGAATAATGCATAGTCAGGGAGTCACGATGTTGTTTACGACCTGAAAGCGTTAGTCTTCTCAATCTACAGAGAACCTTCTAAATCTATGCACAGTCTCTCCACATAATCAGGGAATGGTGAGTGCACCGACGTCCTGAAGGCGTCCGCCGCCCAACTACTCTTCTACGTGGACGTGGGTCTCTCTCCTGCAGTCAGGGAACAGTGAGTATCACCGATATCCTGAAGGCGTTAAGTTTTCAATCTACGGAGAACCGCCCAAAGGCATTATTCTGCACAGAGGTCACGATGAAATGCCAGGGATCGAACGCTCAGCTAGTGGAGGCTTTTCGAAAACATATTCATCATGGCTTCGTAAAATATGAATCGTTGCATACCTGAAAGCCGTGTCAAAAACATGCCTCATGATTTTATGGTTTTGCCCTTTGTTGAAAATCCACCATCTACATTAAGTCCCCTGCTTAGTGAGGAACAGTTATGTTCCGCAGTAAGCATTAAATGGTGATTTTCAGTCGACGAGATCAGTGGTTGAACTCAGTCTACAAAGGTAGCTTCAGAATCCTCGATTTACCCAAATGATGTCATGTACAAGCAAATGCACAGATGAGGACCCTGATAGTAAGATAGAGTGTCATACCGTGAGCGTGAAGGGATGAGGCACTACTGATTTGGGTGTTCAGAAGCTTAGTTATGGTCGGTTTAGGACATATGGGCACGAGCCCAAAAAAGGAAACCCATGTTTTATTAGGTTTTGGAAATAAATTTGATATAAAAGGAAAAAATCCCTAAAAAAATTTATTTTTGTCGACCAAGCACCTCCCTCTCTTCACCATTCTCACGCGAGTTGCAGCAGGGAAGAAAAAAATTTCCGCCTTATTTTAGTCTCCGCCGATCATCGTCGTTTGCCTTCCGGCCAAGCTCCGACCGACGCCGACCAGGTAAGCCCAAAAAAAAAATTGATGTAGGTTTATGATTGATGAGTTATTCACAAAACCAAAAACCCCATGGTTGCATGCATGCGTAGGATTAATGAAGGATTTTTAGAAATCGTATGTATATGCCCGCTTGTTCATTAGTCGAAGGAACGAGCAAAAATCCCTAATATGGAGGAGACACATAAAATTTTGAATAGACATGGTCTAGTTGCAGTAGAAAAAGTTTTGTTTATTAGGTTTCATGAAAACCCAAGTTTGTTTTTCGAAGCATGAACTTTGCAAATACTTTTAGATACGTAGGATTGTTCGTAAAAGTAATAAGTTATAATCTTTAAGGTTAAAGGAATTTTGAAAAGACCTGGAGTTCATGATAAAATTTGTTTATGAAATTTCAAAAAAAATTTTTGGAATGTGTATCTTTTACAAAAATAACAATGACCCTCGTTTCATAAGTGAATGCTCCATCGAACAAATTAACTCACGTAAAAGTTTTTTTTTTTATAAAATAAAATCAAATAGTAATTTTTGAGTAATTGTTAGAGATAAACAATTGTGTTTCATGATTTTATGATGTACGTTTTGTGATATAAAATCATGGGATGTTCACATGAAAATTTATGTGAACTGTTCATGGTTTCGTGAAAAGTCAGTGTTGACTCTCGAATGATACGTTTTATGCTCGGCTTTGCAGGTTTGAAAGAACGAGCAAGTTTTGGGATTTTACGTTGTTATCACTAAGTTCGTGAAATCGTAAATAGGTAAGATTTGAGGATTACCATTTTAGCCATGAATTCAGTATTAGCATATCTGTAATCCCGTACTTGTGCTTCTGGTTCCAGACAATGGTGACTTCCAGTGGCAGCAGCGATTATGATTATGAGTATTCCTCCAGTTCTTTAGACGAGGATTCTAAGGTTCCAGAGATGAAGACTTCTACAGAAGAATCTCATGCCAATAGGGACCATTCCGCGGAAATGAAATACGACGTTCCCCCTACAACCGTAGAATAACTCAGGAGAAACCCTTGAAAAGAAAAGATGAGGATGACATGTTGGCTGATCGTCAACAACGAAGGGACCGAATCCAGTGTCGGGTATCAGCAGCTGAGGAGAAGCTTCAATCTCGTGCTGAGGGTGTAGCTTCATACTCGGATGCTTCAGAAGACGAACCCGTGTGGCTGCCAGTGGAGCGTAAAATCAAGCCAGACCGGCGCACTAGAGATATTGAGAGGTTGGTTAAAGCCGACCTTGAGGCTGAGCACGAAGAAGAAGATTACTGGGAGGACTATGAACTTGATATTCATCCAGACTTCGTCAATAGCCCTGATAATGATTCTGATGAAGAACTCGAAGAGGATTCTGCAAAGGTCGATGATGATGAATCCGATATTTTTGACAAGTCCGATGACTCTGACGAATCTGACGATTAATTTGACTCATAGACCTCTCTGAGATTATTTGAGTAGATGTTCTCTGGTTATTTGAGCAGCTTGGCTGTAGAGATGTTTCTTCAGAGATTATTATTTTATGAACCGTAATTCCTTGTAGTATCTCCTTTATGAATCTTCTTCACATCTCCAGTAGATGGACCAATAACCACATAGACAATAATTACCCAGAGTGCAATCACATGAGCTGTCTAGAAAACACGTGGACTACTAGACAATGAACCCGTATTTGTAATGTTGACTACGCCCGAACTGTCAGTCCCCAGCATTGTTATTATCCTCCCATCTGTCATGCATCTGATTCGAGATTTATGGTTTCAGTAGAAACCGCAACAGACTTGTTTATCCGTTAGGGGATATGCATCCACGTTGGACTTAGGGTTTTATTTAAACAGTCGACCATCTGCTTCCTTCGTGTATCATCAAAAGAAATTTTGATCACAATCCTATCTCTCGTCACCATGTCCAGAAGCAGTGTTTCCTCCAGAAGTGAATCTCCTGCTGAACATGCTGCGGCAGTATCCATCTCGAAAAGTTTCCTATTCTCTTTTGTTTTTTTCTTAATCAGGATGATTGACCAAAAGAAAACAATTTGTCGCGGGATGATGAGAAGAAAAAACATTCCTTCTATAGCTTGAGACCCAAACGAACTGTTAAGGCTCCTGCCCGGTATAGGTCAGCTCTTGTTGATTACAGGACGTCTGTAAGTAATTTCGTAACTTCTCGGTCGAAGTTTTTTACCATGTTCAATGGTCAATACAATTAAATGCTCCATCGTTTCATCGCAAGTTGACGTTCGTGTTGTTGTTGATGCTAGCAAAAGGAAGAACGAGAAATCCGTGGTTGTGATGGGTAATAGCAGCAACCGTGTTGCCGGGAATTCCACTGATTCTATAGAGGCTGAGGTTAGATCTCGTGCTCTTGAGTATCCAACAGCTGGATTCCCATTTTAGGCTCCCATGATCAACAATTGCGCGAATAATGAAGTGGTTGGGGGATTCATCATTCCCAAGTGTCACGCGCCCCTGTACACCAAAATTTGGAGAAGGTACGGGCATACTACTACGATCGAAGTATAGAAATGCTTTCTACCAACCCTCCTGACTACAGTTGCATGATTGTTGCCGATCATTGAGGAGGTGAACCAGATGCATCTGCGAAATGTCAAGAATCATGATCTGCACAAATGGGACGAGATGATTTTGAACTGTGAGACCCTGCAGTTCAACATAGGCTGCATTCGTCATAGGCTCGAGATGATCAAAATTCACATGGCGGCGACTGCTGCTGATGCGATCTCTGATACCACTGCCATATTGGAAGAGGAAAAGATGCTTGCCTTGGAGTCAACAAGAGTTGAGAAGGCTGTCCAGGACTTGAAGATGAAAACCCAAAATTCCCGGAAGAAGCTTGATAGGGTTTTCTGTAGAGATTATCCCCTGTTGGATAGTTTGTTCTGAGTGAGCGTTTGAGAGGGATTTCTTTTATGTAGGTCTGAGATTTCATTTCGAATAAAGTAGATGATTGAAAGATTCTTGTGAGATTCACAAAACACTTGGAATTTTGAATGAATGAGCATACTGCATACTCTTTTGGAGAAAACGGAAATTACATTTAGAGATTTAATACTTTGAGTATCTCAAGCATAATACTCCTTGAGCCACTTTCCATTGATGACGTTTCCTTCGACTCCTCCATTAACAACTAAGATTTTGTAATATCCGCTAGATATTGTCTTGATAACCACATAAGGCCCTTCCCATTTAGGAGAGAACTTGGGGGCGTACATGTCTTGCTGGATATGTTTTGCTGTTTTCAGAACCAAATATCCTACTTGAAATGTTCGAGGTTTTACCATTTTGTTGTATGCCTTGGAAATTCTATGCTTGTAGGTTTCCACATATTTTTCTACCTTGGCCCTTCTCGATTCAAGCATGCAACTCACCAATCCACGAGTTAGATACTTCGGCTTCATCCCATTGCACTCCACTGTCCGCCGCGATTCTTGCAGAGGGAATCTTGATCTCGGCTGGGAGGATAACATCAGCGCCATAAACAAGAGAATACGGTGAAGTTCCAATTGAACTCCTTGGTGCAGTACGGTAGGACCATAAATCCATGGGTAATTCCTCATGCCATGTTCATGGATTGTCATGAACTGTTCGACTGAGAGTCCGGATCAAGGTTTTTTTGGTACTCTCCGCTTGTCCGTTTCCTTGGGGATAGTACGGTGTGGAAAAAATCTGTTTGATTCCATATTCCTCGAGCAATTCTGCAATATGTTTGTTGGCAAAGGGAGTTCCATTATCTGTGATAGGAATGTTGAATCTGCATATGATATATTCTTTGATGAAAGCTGCAATTGTGACTCCAGTGGTGCTTCGAAGAGGAATAGCTTCAACCCACTTGGTGAAATACTAAGTTGATGTAATGATGTATTCATGTTGCTTCGAAGATGCTGGATTGATTTTCCTGATAATATCCAGTCCCCAGATGTAGAAGGGCCATGGACTGCTCACAAAATTTAATGGGAGACAAAGAGTGTGAATGAGGTTACCGTGAACTTGGCATTGATGACATCTCCGAACATAGGCGGCTGCATCATCCTCCATGGTTTGCCAGTAATATTTCTCATGAATTTGGAGAAATAATTTCTTCTTTCCTTGGTGTTCACCTTCGTGCATCTCTTTCAAGATTATAGGAATTTCATGTTCATCCAAGCATCTCAGGAGGTTCCCACCAAAGCTTTTGCGATACAAAATACCTTTCATGTAGACAAAACGTTTGGATCTTTGAGTGAGTTTGATTGTTATCTTCTTCTCTGATGGAAGATTGTTGTCGCGAAGATACTTTATGTAAGGTTCCCTACAGTCCCCAGTGTGATGGATTGTTAGAATTTCCAAATGATGAGGCGGTGTCTGACAATTGGGACAGGATCCTTGCATCACCCTCGACTGAGCTTCCATAGAAGGCCAATAGTAACCAAGCTTTTGAACCCTTCTCTAGAGTGTGACCACTAGAGTTAGCCCACATATTTCCTCATGTATGCATTTGAGTTCTTCACTGTCCTCTTCATCTCCAAGGCATCGTGACAAGGATCCATCAGGATTGCGATAATATAACGCTCCGTGCAGCAGGAAAAAGTTTTTCAACTCCGTGAGACTAATTTTCCCCTATGTAAGAGAATTGCTCAATTCATGAATGATGGGCGCCCGCCAGTCGTTCGATTGAGCATATTCAACTTGAGTAAGCTAGGTAGATGATACGGAGCGCCTTTGTACAGTGATGGATTTCTCGGATCCTTCAAATTGCAATTTTGATGCTAAAGTTGCTAGACAATCAGCATGTCTATTGTTGGTACGGCCGGTATGGACAATTGTTGCATCAGAAAAATGAGTTAATAATAGTTGCGCCTCGGTCCTGAACGGAGCAAGTGTTATTTCTTTGAGAGAGTATACGCCATTCATTTGATTGACCAGCAACGTTGAGTCTCCTCTGATTTCTAAGTGCTTTGCTCCAACTTTCTTGGCTAAAGATAACCCTAGGAGAAAAGCTTCATATTCTGCTGAATTGTTGGTGCAGTGGAAATCCATATTGAATGAATGCGAGAAGACTTCACCGTATGGATATACTAGCAAAATGCCCGCTCCACCAGTATCATTGCTCGGAGTGGCAGATCCATCAAAATACAGTAGACATGTTTCTTCCTGAATTACTGAAATTTCTGGTAACTCACCGGGTACTTCTTCATGCAACATTATGACGCTTCTCCAGGGAAAGCATCAAGTAAGTCTGTGACTGCTTGTCCTTTGATTGCTTTTGGAGGGACACACGCTATGTAAAATTCTGACATTTGGAGTAGCCATTTTGCTGGTCTCCCGATCAATGCAGGTTTTGACAGTAAGAATTTTATGGGATCAACTTTGGCCACCAGCACGACCCTGCTTGATAGTAGATAATGTCTGAATCTCTGAATTGCGTGAACCAATGCTAGACACGCCCTTTCAGCCTTTGGGTATCGGAGTTGGGCATCCCTCATTGTGCGACTGAAGTAATAGATTGGACATTTGATACCTTCTTCATCCTCTTGAGCGAGGAGTGCTCCAATGGCGACATCGCTGGAGGCTGTGTAAAGTATCAGCGGTCGTCCTTGCACTGGAGATTTTATGACAGCGGGTGATAGTAATATTTGCTGTATTTTATGGAATGCTTCTTGTTGAACAACTGTCCATGCAAAATTTGCTTCTTTCTTCAACAGAGGAGTGAATGAAGCAATGAGTTGAGCGAGTCCAGGAATGAAACGCCGGATATAATTGACTTTTCCCATGAAACTCTGGAGCTCTTTCACAGTTCGTGGAGGAGGCATGGTAGTAATAGCTTTTTTCTTGTCTGGATCAACCTTGATTCCTTCTGCAGTAACCAGGAATCCGAGAAACTTTCTAGAAGAAACGCCAAAAGCGCATTTTGGAGGATTCATCTTTAGTTTGTATTCCCTTCATCTTTCGAATACTTGTCTTAGGATGTCAAGGTGGGATGTCCGAGTCTTCGATTTCACCACCACATCATCAACATAGTCCTCTACTTTCTTGTGCATCATGTCATGTAATATTGCGGTCATGGCTCGCTGATAAGTGGCTCCTGCGTTCTTCAAGCCTAAAGTCATCACTGTATAGTGGAAGTTTCCAATGGGAGTCCGAAACGCAGTCTTGTTAGCGTCATGCTCGTACATCTTGATTTGGTTGTATCCACTGTAACCGTCCATGAACAAGAACATGTCATGACCGCTGGTTGCGTCGACAAGCATATCAATGTTTGGCAATGGAAAGTCATCCTTCGGGCAACACTTGTTCAGGTTCCTGAAATCCACACAGCATCATATCTGGCAATTTTTCTTCTTGACTGGGACAATGTTCGCCATCCACGTAGGATGTTTAATGGGTTTTATGAATCCTGCTGTTAGTAGTTTTTGGATTTCCATCTTGATTTGTTCCTCAACCTGGGCGGTTGTTTGACAGGTTTGAAACCGGGAGTGATGTGAATATGATGAGTGACCAATTTATCGTCCAGGCCGGGCATCTCTTCGTACGTCCAGGCGAAGATATCTTGGTACTCTTTCAAGAGACCTATCAATCCTTCTCGTTCCTCAGGTGAGAGAGCAGAACTGATTAAAATTGGCCATGGATTCTCGTCTGTTCCGATGTTGATAGTTTCAAGATCGTCATTTATGGAATCTGTGCCATCTTGAAGCTGTCGTGGTGCATCCCGAATTTCTTCATCGGGCGATTGCTCACTCTGGCAAGATTCTTCAGGGCGAGGAGACTTTTCATCGAACTCCCATGTTAATTGATAATCCTTATGACGGAGATAAATGACTCTCTCCTCTGCATCATAATCAGTAATAAAGTTGGAATTTTTCTGAGTCGTACCTTGACGACGCTTGAGTGGTGCGGTAGACAGCTTGATGGATTTAGCATCTGTTGATGATGGTTTGTCGACTTTCTCAATATATTTCTAACTTGGGAGTGGAATACTGCAGATCTTGCTTGGAGGTTCGCGGATGCTCTTTGGAGGTTTCAGGAACTCAGCATCATAAACTGGAGCATAAGGAGACACCGAAGCTGGGATGCGTACAATTTTTTTGTTGAACAAAGCCTTCATACAATGGTGGTACGTTGAAGGAACAACCTTATTGTCGTGAAGCCAAGGTCTTCCGAGTATCATGTGATAATCAGGGTCTTTCTCGATCACATGAAATTTGACAGTGGATTGAATCGGCCCTACTTTCAGATCCACATAGACATACCCGTATGTGTGACTCTGGCTTCTTTCAAAACCCGTTATCAATATGGGATGATGAACGATTTTTCTTTGTGGAAATTTGTCCTCCTTGAGAGTCTTCATAGTGATGAGATTCGTGGAAGCACCTGTATCGATGAGAACTCTCCTGAATTCAGAGTCCTTAATGGAAGCAATAACGAACAAGGCTCGGTTATGCCCTTTCTCCGCCATTTGGTCTTCCTCAGTGAAGGTGATGTTGTTGATTGAGAGTTCAGATACCATGGACACTTGTTCAACCACCAGAGATGATGGAACTATTCACACATCGGATGATATTTTATTGAGAGCGACAAACATGTCTGTGCACTGATATCTGGAGAAATGCAGAAGTTCATATAGATTCTCGATTAGATGTGTGACCTCTTGTTCCACCGGCTTTTCATAAGTGGTGAAGTTGTTGGCTTGAGGGTTAGCGCCACTGGTGTGAAGATATGAGCGTTCCACAACTTGAGCTCCTAAGATTCTTGTCAGGTCCACCATGCAGTTGAATAGATTATCAATTGATCCTTTCAATCGATTTATGTTCCTTTCCAAAATCTCTTGCCTTCGTGCCAGTTCAGCTAGTGACGGAATTTCTCCATCAAATGCACCAATAGATGAAAAGGGAGTAGTAAAGTATGGATGATGAATGTTACCATAATCATTCGGGTGAGTTAGAGAAGCGTCACCATTTGAAAGACTCTGACTGGAGTTTTGAGAAACTGAATTAGATCTAAGACCAACCATTTTGCGAAAATGAAAGATTGCAACCGAGAGATTAATCTCCCACTATGGTCGCCAATCTATGGATGGGGAAAAACGAGTCGCCGGTTTTTTTGGGGAAGTGAAGAGACGAGCGTGCTGTCGAGACTCCTCACCCAGGTAAAATGTTAATCCTCACACAGATGCACCGCTTTAAAGGAGGTGCTTAGATTCGGGAAATCAATCTGTATGACTCCAGCCTAAACCAATACAAAGGCCGTTCCAGAGTCAATTCGGTCGCAAAGTGGGAGATGGGTTGATCTGTAGGAGGGAATCTGAGAATTGTGTAAGATCAATGATGATCAAGGATTGTGGGTATGTTGAAGGTTTCTGCAATTTGTGGTGAACAGATGAGTTCGAATAAGTTCTGAGTGATTGATGAATTCTTGAGAGTAGTCACTCGAGAAATTTTGTGTAGACAATTGATAGCTAGCGATCATTCGTTGTCTGTTGTTTTTCAATCATGGATTCAGAGACTTATTTATATCGTCAGAGTTGTGAACACCTTGATCCCTGTAAGTGTGACGGTTTCTTGAATGAAAGAGTGGGAAAGTGGGAGATCGTGGTAAAGTCAGTTCCATGTCGTGTGGAGACTTGACTGATCGTGCACCCACTACTTTACTAACTCCTTCAACCGTTTGCACAACTTACGCACACTTCTCGTTGTGGATGAATCCATGTGTCGTAGACCGGCAGACCAAAGCCCTAAGTGATATCCCACCATTTGTGACGTGATTGATGTCTCACGAATCGTGGAGTCCGCAGGGAAGGCGTGTTTTGATTAGTCAATTATTGATTGATTAGACAATGAGTCTAAGTTTCGTTGAATCGAGAATGAGTGATGAATGCTCAGTGATTCACGGGTCAAACATGTAGTTTTCTGAAGGGATGTCAGTATTGTTGATTCACTGATGAATTACTGACGAGCGACTGAGCAAGTATTGCTCAATTCTGCGAATTACTGAATATTGAGGGTTTGATGAGCAACTGAGCAAGTATTGCTCAATTCACCAAATTAGTGATTTTTGATAATCTGACGTGCAACTGAGCAAGTATTACTCAATTCAACAAATTACTGATGAATTACTGAATATTGATAGTTGGATCAATATTCGAGCAGTTGAGCAAGTATTGCTCGATTCGGCAAATTATTTACTGGTGACGTGACCTAATAAAATATTAATTAAAATATTGGTAGATTACCAAATATTATATAATTAATTTAGATGTTGATTGCTGGATCAACATAATTTAATGTTTGAACTTGCTCAGAATGTTGATTTCATGAGCGTTTGTTCGAAACCCTAATTTTTTGATCAATCCTTCATCGATTGGCAAGTTGCTGAAAATTGGTCATGAGTGAAGAGGGACCGAACACATGGGATGATGGGCGTCCATGTGGTGCCCAGTGCTCGAGTGATCATGCACCAGGGTTCTCAGTTTTGAGAGTTGGTGAAAGAATGATGATTAAATGCCGGTTTCATCATTTTCTGAAATATTGCTGGGTTCAGCATTAGGTGATAAAACCTAGGTATGAGAGATGGGGGACCGACCAAGAGGCCATATGACCGGAAGTTGGTGGTCACATGACCAATTGTTGGCCGTTTGAAGAATCCTCCTCTAGTTGGTTGGAGAGAGCTTGGGCCCAGTATGAGCAATTGAACAAATTAGGTCAGAATTATGAAAACATGTGGGACCGTCCTTGTGCAATCCCTAGGAATAACTCTGGTCGGTCATGAAGGCATGCAGTGTTTCCGTGGTGTCCATGTCTCCATACTGAGAGTTTCAGTATTTTCTGATGCGCGTTCGAGCAACATCGTGAATTTTCAGAAGAGTTTCATCTTGACTGAGAATTCTCGATTTTTGTTGGAATGAGCATGTATGCTCAATAAATCAATATTTTTGAAAATATTAAATTAAAATGTTTTAATATTTAAAATTTTCATGAGAGGCTAGCCAGTCGTGTGACCATGTTGGCTTTTGGTTTTTCGTGATTTAAGCAATATTTGAGAAAATATGAAGAAATCATGAATTTTGCTCAAACCCAGGAGTTTCATGAATTGAGGAAAATAATAATTATGAAAGATTAGGGATTGAAAGGTGTGGGACCGACCACGGCTAGGGCATGGCTGGCCGGCTAGGTTGTCAGGTCCCACGCACCTTTTCCTATTTTATTATTTTTCATGAATTCTTGAAGTTATGGAGAATCCATGAGTTTTTGTTGAAACAGAGGAGTTTCGTGAGAAGGGAATGGTAATTATAAAAAGCTAAGGATTATGAGGTGTGGGACCGACCACGGCTCAGGCACGTCCGGCCGGCTGGGTTTCCCGGTCCCGCACACCTTTCCTTATTTCATAATATTATTTCGTGAATCCACGAAGTTATGGAGAATTCACGAGTTTTTCAAAAACAATGAAAGTTGCTAAAACCATGGAATTTTCATGAGTTCATGAAATAACAAAAAAAAAATAAGAAAAATAATGGGAGAGGCATGGACCGACCATGGCTAGGGCACGGTCGGCCGGTGGGTTGAGCGCCTCTTATTATTTTATTATTATTGAATGTTTTTCTCCTGTTTTGCGAAGGATTCCTCATTATTTCACACTTTTGGATGCTCGTTCGTGCATCTGGGTGCTCAGTCGTGCATCATTGTCGAGTACACTTGCACCATTTTTGTGGGGCTTACTCTGTGATGGTCTAGATGCCCAGTTGTTGAGTATATATTACTAATTTATGAATTTCAGTGGAAAATAATTCATGAAACTGAGCAATAAAATGAATAGTTGTTTATTATTAATTCATAGGATCAGCTGTGGATTCGACTATGAATTCAGAATAATAAAACAAGCATTACCACCCTATGGGATTGTAGATTCGACCATAGAATCCGAGTAATTAAAATTACTTATCACCATTTCATGAGATCAGCTGTGGATTCGATCATGAAATCGGAGTAATGAGGTAGTGCAGTTGTTTTATTGCCATTCTATGAGATCAATCCGTGGATTCGATCATAGAATCGGAGCAATTGTTATTGCCATTCCATGAGATCGGTCCGTGGATTCGACCATGGAATAGGAGCAATAACAGATTATTCTGGGAGTTCAGTAGTGAATGTCGCGGCAGAATTAACCTATTGCAGAAAAGATGTTAGCCAGTTAAAGCGTCACATCTATTCTGAATGGTGCATAGTCAGGGAGTCACGATGTTGTTTACGACCTGAAGGCGTTAGTGTTCTCAATCTACAGAGAACCGTCTGAATCTATGCACAGTCTCTCCACATAATCAGGGAACGGTGAGTGTCACCGACGTCCTGAAGGCGTCCGCCGCCCAACTATTCTTCTATGTAGAGGTGGGTCTCTCTCTTGCAGTCAGGGAACAGTGAGTATCACCGATGTTCTGAAGGCGTTAAGTTCTCAATCTACGGAGAACCGCCCAAATGTGTTATTCTGCACAGAGGTCACGACGAAATGCCAGGGATCGAACGCTCATCTAGTGGAGGATTTTCGAAAAGATATTCATCATGGCTTCATAAAATATGAATCGTTGCATGCCTGAAAGCCGTGTCAAAAACATGCCTCATGATTTTACGGTTTTGCCCTTTGTTGAAAATCCACCATCTACACATCCAATTGAAGTCATGAAAAGAATTGGGTAGAAGATAAGATAAGAGATTTTAAAAAAAATATAATAATCTCTAAATATTTCTACAGTCTCAAATAATGGGATAATATCTACTTCAACAGAAAATAAATGATCTCAGAAATATTCGCAAGCAAGACTAATCGTCAGAATCTTCGGATTCATTGTCGGATTCATCGTCATCATCATCCATGGAATCCTGTTCAGACTCTTTCTCGGAATCACTGTCTGAACTGGGGAATTCTTCCTCATCGAGATCGTTATACATTGCATCCCAGTAGTCTTCTTCATCATGTTCAGCTTGGAGATCAGCCTCAACCAGTCGCTCAATATCCCTGTGCGGTGGATATGGCCTACTTCTGCGTTCCATCGGCTCCCATATGGGTTCCTCTTCTTCAGCATCTGAGTCTGAGAATACACCATTATGACGAGATCAGAGTTTCTCCTCCGCTTCTAGTGTTTTCCGCTGGATTCTACGCCTTTTCTCCCGATAATCATCTATTATCTCCTCCTTGGCTTTCCTCTTCAAGAGCTCATCACAAGCAACTTTTAGATCATCGAAAGGCATGCTATTTATTATCTCCTTATCGTGATCCGTCTTGGCACGTGCTTTGGCCGCAGAAATGTTGGAATCCTCTTCAGAAGAGCTAGAAGAATAACCATAATCACTGCTGCTGGAAGTCACCATTATCTGGAACCAGAAGCACATAATTAAAGATATGCTAATATCGAATTCACAACAAAAATGGTAATCCTCAACTCTTACCTGTTTACGGTTTCGCAAACTTAGTGATAATAACGTAAAACCCTGAAAACTTGTTCGCTTCTTCAAACCTGCAAAGACGAGCAAAATTCATCATTCAAAAGTCAAACACCTGACTTTTCACGAAACTATGAGTAATTCACATAGCCTTTCATGTGAACATTCACTGATTTTCTACGTGTGTACATAACTATGAAATCATCAAACTCATACATACACTACGAAATCATGAAAATATTGTTTGCTTTCAACAATTACTCAAAAATCGAATTTTCGTTCTCTTAACAAAATTTCCTTTTTCAAAAAAAAAAACTCACGTAATTTTATTTTTTTTATTTAGTGAGTTATTGTTTAAAAAAAAATCTTTCTTTTTCTCAAACGAGCGTTTATCTATGAAACGAGGGTCTTTTCTATTTTTGCAAAGGTCCACTTATTCCAAATAAAATTTTAGAAGTCCACAAATAAAATTTTATCATAAGGTGGTCTATTTCAAAAATCTCTTTCATACCAAGGATTATTATTTATTGTTTTGATTAGCGAATGAATATTCCTAAAAATATTTGGAACCTTACGCTTCGAAAAATAAATTTTGTTTTCATGAAACCTCATAAACAAAATTTTCTCTACTGTAACTAAATCATATTCATTCAAGGATTTACGTATCTCTTTCATATTAGGGATTATTGCTCGTTTCTTAAACTAATGAACGAACGAGCATACGTTTTCTAAAATAATTTCTTCATGAAACCCTACGTATACATACATGCATGAAATTTTGTTTTGGACAACTTATGGAAAACTCATGAACTCACAGTAAAAAAAAAAAAAAAACTGGTCGGTGCGGTGGCCGGAATTCGGCCGGCGGTGAGTCAACAATCGTCGGTGGCGGGAGCTCCGGAGGCTTCTCGGTTTCTCGCGGATGTGAAGGAGTTGAAGAGAAGTTGGTCGGTCATCTCGGAGAAAATTCAAAAATAAAATAAAAAGGGTCTCTTCCCTTTTATATCAATTTTATTTCCAAAACCTAATTAAACAAGGATTTCCTTTTTGGGATCGGGCTCATAAGTCCTAAACCGACCAGAACTGAGCCTCCGGGGGTCCAAACCAGCAAGTCCGTGCTCACGGGATGACACTCTATCATACTATCAGGGTCATCACCTGAACATTTGCTCGTACATGACACCATTGGAGCAAATCGGGGATTCTGAAAATACCTTGTACGACTGAGTTCAACTACCGATCTCGTCGACTGGAAATCATCATCTAATGCTTACTGCAGAACATAACTGTCCCTCACTAAGCAGGGGACTTAATGTTGATGGTGGATTTTCAACAAAGGTCAGAATCGTAAAATCATGATACTGCATGTTTCTGACACGGCTTCAGGAACGCATGTGACGATTCATATTTTACGATCCATGATGCATATGTCACTCGAAAGGCCTCCCCGGAGCGTTTGATACTGCTCATTTCATCATGACCTCTATTTAGAATAACATAATTGGGTGGTTCTCCGTGTGATTGAGAACTTAAACGCCTTCAGGACGTCGGTGACACTCGTTGTTCCCTGACTACATAGAGATACCCACCTCTGCATAGAAGAACGATTGGGGGGGTCCTCCTACATAATTGTTTGTTGAGAGGGCAAAACGTTTTCAGGACGTCGGTGACACTCACTGTTCCCTGACTATGTAGAGAGACCGTGTATAGATTCAGGCGGCTTTCCATACATAATTGTTGAGAGGGAAAAACGCCTTCAAGACGTCGTCAACACTCGTTGTTCCATGACTATGCACCTTTCAGGACGGGTATGATGCTTTAACTAGCTAATATCCCTTCTGCAATAGATTAATTCTACCGTGACATTCACCACTGAATTCCTAGAAGATAATCTATTTTATCTAACTACTCCGATTCCATGGTCGAATCCACGGCCGATCCCATGGTAATAGATATTTATTTTATCTCATTACTCTGGTTTCATGATCGAATCCACGGCTGATCTCATGGAATGGTAATAGATAATTTTATTACTCCGATTCTATGGTCGAATCCACGATCCCATGGGACAGTAATATAACCACTCATTTTATTACTCTGATTATATATTTTAATCCACAATCCCATGGAATGGTAATACTCATTTTATTATTTCGAATCCATGGTCGGATCCACGGATGATCCTATGAATTAACTACTCACCTTTATTACTCAGTTTCATGAATCATTCTCCAGTGAATTTCATAAGTTATTAATAAATACTCAACAACCGGATCTGGACTATCACCGAGTAAGCCCCAATAAAATGGTGAAATTTTACTCAACAATGATGCACGAACGAGTACCCAAATGCACGAACGAGCATTCGAAAATATGGACAAACGAGGAATCCTACACAAAATAGGAGAGAGGAAAACACCTTTTTCCTTTATTTTAATTATTTTATTATTTTCATGAACTCATGAAAACTCCTTCATTCTAGCAATTTTCCTTGTTTGAGCAAAACTCACAGTTTCTCCATATTTTCACGAATTCATGAAAAATAAAAAAAAAATAGGGAAAGGTGTTATGGGACCGGCTACCTGGCCGGTCGGCCATACCCTAGCCGTGTCCGGTCCCACACCTTGCAATCCCTTATTTTCACAAATATTACTTTCCTCGTTTCATGAAACTCCTCCGATTGAGCAAAAACCCTGGTTTCTTCATATTTTCTCAAATTTTGCTCAAACCATGAAAAAGCCAAAAAGTCAAATGGTCACATGGCCAACTAGGGTACTCGCGAAAAATACTAAAATATTATTATTATTTTAATATTCTCAAAATGTTGATCGAACGAGCAAAGTTCTGCTTGCTTATTCGAGCAAAATCGAGAATTTCAGTCAAAGATCAAACTCTTCTGAAAATCCAAAATATTGCTCGAACGCACATCAAAAAATACCGAAATTCTCAGGACTGAGACATGGACATCATGATAACACGGGCATGCTTCCTAGACCGACCAAGGCCGGCCCTAAGGCTTGCAATAAGCCGGTCTCACACATTCTTATGATTTTGACCTAATTTGCTCAATTGCTCATATTGGGTCCAAACTTTTTCCAACCAACTTGGAGTTTGCTCAAATGACCATCAGCTGGTCCCCCGACTTCCAAGGGACGGTTTCATGCCCTCTTGGTCGGTCCCTCACTTTTCCATAATTAGGTTTTATCACCTAATGCTCAATCGAGCATTATTTCAATAAATGATGAAACCGGCATTTAATCATCATTATTTCACCAACCGGTCTACATTAAGGACCCTGGTGCACGCTCACTCGAGCAATTGGGCGCCACATGGACGACCATCATCTCATGTGGTCGGTCCCTCCCTCACTCATGACCTATTTTCAAGAATTCATCAATTGACAAACAATTGATCAAAAATTAGGGTTTCGAACAAACGCTCCTCAAACCATCATTCTGAGCAAGTTCAAACACTAATAAATTTATGTTGATCCAACATCTGGATTAATCATATAATATTTGGTAGTCTACCAATTTTTTAATTAATATTTTATTAGGTCGCGTTACCAATAAATAAATCAACGAATTGAGCAATACTTGCTCAGTTGCTCGAATATTGATCCAACTATCAATATTCAGTAATTTGTCGAATTGAGCAATACTTGCTCAGTTGCTCGAATATTGATCCAACTATCAATATTCAGTAATTCGTCGAATCGAGCAATACTTGCTCAGTTGCTGGAATTTACAATATTTGCTCAGATGAGTAATATCGACATAAGAACTGCACGTATGTTCAATCCATAAATCACTGAGGATTCGTCACTCATGCTCAATTCAACAAAACTTAGACTCATTTGTCTAATCAAGTCAACGACTGAATAATCAAATATACATCTGTTTTGCAGACTCCACATTCGTGAGTTTTCAATAACGTCACATGGGGATATCAATTATGGCTTTGGTATGGCGGCTTACGGCACGTGAGTAAGTCGTGCAAACGGTTTAAGGAGTTAGCAAAGTAGTGGGTGGACGGTTAACCAAGTCTCTTCACGACCTGGAACTGGTTTCACCACGATTTCCCGCTTTCCCACTCTTTCACTCAAGAAACCGTCAAACTTACAGGGATGATTGTTTATTCTGACAATATAAATAAGTCTCTGGATCCATGATTGATACAGGACAATTTTTCGAGTTATCACTCTCTGAAGTTTCATCAATCGACCAGAACTTACTTTGAATTCAACAGTTCATAGAAAACCTGCAGAAACCATCAACACATCCACAATCCTTGATCATCATTGATCCCGCAATTCTCAGCTTCCCTCTTACCGATCAACCCATCTCCCTCTTTGTGACCGAATTGACTTTGGAACGGCCATTGACTTGGTTTAGGCCGGATCCCTACAGATTGATCTCTCGAATCTAAGCACTCCCTTCGTAGTGCATCTGTGTGAGGTTGAGCAGTTTGCTCGGTTTAGGAGTCTCGATAACACGGTCGTCTCTTAAATTCCCTAATAAAACAGCAAATCATTTTCCCCCATCTACACGTAGATCCCCCTCTTCATCGTATTTTTCCTTTTCTTTACTTTTCTCTTTTGCTCGCTCTTTTTTGGAAAGTTGACTTAGATGCTCGTCTTCCTCCTTCGAAAGTTGATTACCCTTCTTAGGCTGTATCTTTTGAATTTGATTCTTGCAATTAGATAAAAGATTGGTTTGGATGTGCCACGTACAAGGAAAATGTTGAGCTATTGGAAAAACACGACGAACGACACTCATAATTGCAAAATCCATGTCCATAAATATAATATGCGGTGTCTCTTCACCATGGTAAATCAACCTCACTTGTTCTAACGCCCAAACATAGTCCTCTATTTCTTCATTTTCCATAAATCACCATGCGACGGTGAAATAATTTTATCCGAAGTATGACTGACCATGTTCAACATCGGCATGTTATACCTGTTTGTCTTGTAGGTACAATCTATAAACAGAACCTGGTAAAAACACTGAGCCAAATCCACTATCCTTGGGTGCGCAAGAAAAATATGAGTCACTTTATCGTCCGGACCCACTCTTGTTGGCATGGCATAATTCAGTTTTTCTGCTAACCACTCTGCTTGTTGCATAATTAATCTACCATCCCATTCGGTTCTCTAGATCATTGCTTTGGCAGCGTAGATCGTGGAAATGGTAGAAAATTTATCCTTATCTTATGCCCTTATTTCATTTAGGATCTTAAGAGGCCTACATCCCTTTATCTGTTGTACCTTCTCTATTTGATGTGGTTTCAATCGGGCATATGTAAGGTGTCCATATAAAATTTGTGGTGGACAATGGTTGTGACTGAAAAAGTAGGGGTCTAACAACACCACCCAATATTTCTCTTAGCAATCTGTATGGACCAACTCTAATATACTTTGCTAGAGAATCAACTAGACAGTCAGACTCAATCTAGATTAAAGTATATCAAAGAGTTAATATCTCTCTCTTGTTTTGATTTACTCGAGCTAATAGAAATCAGCGAGTCTTTAATCAAACACAAGGAATAACTTGGATGGTACCAAAGACCAATATCCAAGGATCAATCAATGACAATCAACAACCAAAGGTTGGATTACTCTAATTGATGATCTAACACACAACTTGTATTATTTCAATTATAAAGATAAAAAAATATAATGCGGAAATTGAGATAACACAGACACCGGAAAATTTTGTTAACGAGGAAACCTCAAATGCAGAAAAACCCCGGGACCTAGTCCAGATTGAACACACATTGTATTAAGCCGCTACAGACACTAGCCTACTCCAAGCTAACTTCGGGCTGGACTGTAGTTGAACCCCAATCAGTCTCCCACTGATCCAAGGTACAGTTGTACTCCCTACGCCTCTGATCCCAGCAAGATACTGCGCACTTGATTCCCTTAGATGATCTCACCCACAACTAAGAGTTTCTACGACCCAAAATCGCAGGTTTTGACAATAAACAAATCTATCTCACACAGACAAGTCTATCAAAGGATCAATCTGTCTCCCACAGATAAGCCCTAAAGGTTTTGTTCCGTATTTTGATAATAATCAAGGTGAACAGGAACCAATTGATAATCCGGTCTTATATTTTCGAAGAACAGCCTAGAGTTATCAATCGCTCACAATAATCTTAATCGTATGGTAGCGAAAAACGATGTTGTGCAATCACAAACAATGAGACGAAGATATTTGTGATTACTTTTTATATCTTGCCTATCGGAGATATCAATCTCAAGCCAATCAATCTGATTGTACTCGTACGATAGAAGATGCAATATCAAATCACACAACTATGATAAAAGTAGTATCGGTCTGGCTTCATAATCCCAATGAAGTCTTTAAGTCGTTAACCTGGTTTTAGAAGAAGAAAACCAAAGGTTAAAGGAGAAACGACTCTAGCACGCAAACTAGTATCACACGTAAGGTGTGGGGATTAGTTTTGCACAATACTAGACGTCTCCTTTATATAGTCTTTCAAATCAGGGTTTTGCCTTGGTAACAAAGCAATCAATATCTACCATAAGATAAAAACCTGATTTATATTCAAGCTAATATTTCTCAACCGTTAGATCGAAAACTTAACTTGTTATACACACTTGACAATGCACGTTTCTAGGTTTGTTAACCGTACACAAACGTATGCACTTGTTGGTTCAACAGTAGTTAACCAAATGGTTAGCCATATGAGCATTTCATATGAACCATATTCTTCTTCACCATGACTAGTTCAAATTACTTCAAATGAACTAGTTAGAGAGTTGTTCAATTTCAAGGAAATCTCATGTACTACACAAGACACTATTGAAGCAAAGATGATTTGATTCACTTGAATCGGTTCATGAAATTTTATAGCCACGGTTTGAAAACTGCATTCCTTAGACTTTTTAAGTTTAAGTTCAGAAATCATCTTTAGATATATAACCTTCTTAAGTTCGCACACTAGGTTCACGGACTTAAGCAACCGGGCAGAGTTTACAAACTCCAGCAGAAAATCTCGGTAAAAGAGCTTCCGCCGGTTCGCTGACTGGGTTCGCGGAATGGTACTCACGCAACTAGTTTGTCAACTCCAGCAAAATTTCTCGGGATGAGAAGTTCGGTAGTTCGCGGACTGAGTTCACGGATTTGGCAACAAGCCATTCTTCCGGTTTCTCTTGATCAACAAACTTCGCAAACTTTGGTTCAAGGAATATGACATATGCACATATGTGTTTCCATAACAATACTTATGTCCATCATTGTCTATGTAATCTAAACTCTCATTCCAATCATTGAAACATTCTTAGAGGACGTTATACAGTTGTTACACCATTTCTCGTCAAAGCAATTTTCAAGATGATTAAAACATACTAGGTAAAGATAAACTTGATCGAAGCGAAAAGCTTACCAACACATATTTCGAGATATAGATAGGCGAGGTATACTCGGCTCGAAATACCAAATGTGTATAGTCCAAGTCTATATATATAGCATACGACTTCTTGTCTCAAATAGTAGGAGATAAAGTGGATAGACTTTTGAGTAACAGATAAGTTCAAGTCTTCACATACCTTTTTGTCGAGAATTTTCACCGGATCCTTGAGTAGTTCTTCTACTTGTATGATGATTCACCATGAAGTCCTTGAGCTCAACTACACTTTCTATCCTAGTCCGAGACTTAGCTATAATAAACTAGAAATCAAGACTTATAGTTTTGATCACTAACATTGACAAACATGCTTGATATAGCAATGCATGCGAGTTCGACCGAGCAATGCTCTAACAATCTCCCCCTTTGTCAATTTTAGTGACAAAACTATCAATACATATGGAATACAAAACAGATAAAGAAACTTTAGTAGCTCCTATTCCACATGTCTAATCTTCAATATTCCTCGAAATCTTCGTCACTTCCAAGTACTCCAATGATCCCAAAGGTTGTAAGTTTAGCATCACCGTTGTTGAATATCCGTAGCTATAACAATGAGAAAACATAGTTCTCGATCATTGTTATACGGTGTCATAGTATTATTACACAGCGTCAAAGTTCAATTGTATCACAACTTCAACAATAATACTATGGTGATATGTATCACTCCCCCTTATTCAATACTCCATCTCACGTGGAAACCACTCCCCCTTACACAATGATCCGAAAACCATATGTATTTGTAGCGTTAAGTACATATTAATTCTCCCTCTTTTTGTCAATAAAATTGGCAAAGGTACAAGAACGGGATCATAATGAAATTTCCGAAAGAGACTGATAGGGTATAGAATACACCGTATTTAATATCTATTGGTTATGCTTTCTTTGTTATTTTTCTTGTAAATTATGTATTTTACGCGTGTTTTGAGTTCTATAGGTACTCTGGAGTCACACGGATGAAAATAAGAAGAAACCGCCCAATTTGAGCAGAATGATAAAAACGTCATTTCACAAGCAAACACTATTGGGAGCCTGGCTAAGGTTAAGGGGCGACCATCCTTTGGAGAATGATTAAAGAAAACTGGCTAAAGTTAAAGGGTGATCATATGTTATAGGAACCCATTATGGGGTGGTTCTTATCCCAAACCAACCTACTATGCCCTAATCCTAAAATCTCGTGAGCTTCTCATTCAATCTCCTGCACTTGAAATTGAGAACGAGAGAAACGGAGGTACAACCATGGTGGATTCAGATCCAGATAGAAACCGAAAAGAAGATGGTTGAAGGTGATGAAATTCAAAGCTACAGAAAATGATGATGCTTAATGAAGTCGAATTGCAGTAGAAGATTGATGAACCAAGGAAGGTTGGATTTGATTTGAAATAAGGAAACTAGGTTTTGATGGTTGTAGTGGAATCGAGAATGGGTTTGATGGTTCTGTTGGTGGAACATGAAATACAGATGGGGTTTGAATTGATTCCGCGAGAAAGAGATGAAAACAGTGACTGCTGCCGTCGATTGTGAGAGAAGAAATTAAGGGTTTGGTGGTGTTGTTTCTAAGATGGGTTTGAATCTGATGAAGCTAAAACAGATGAAGAAAGATATGGATTTGGTTCTTTCAAAGAAGGGGGTTCTGAAATTGGATTAGGGTTCTGAATTAATGAAGAAGAACAGCTAGTTGTTGCCATGAATTAAAAGGGTTTTTTGTTGAATCTGTGATGGCAAAGACGAGAAGTTAATGTTTGTTGTCTCTGTAAACCAGATGAAGAAATAGGGACTAATTGAGAAGACCTTGTGATGTTGATGCCATTATTCAAGATTACAGGAAGAATTGAGAGATGGGTTTGGCTCAAGAACCTAGTTCGTTGTTGCTTCTATGAAGATGGAGATTAAAATGGGTTTTGTGGCCGGAAAATCAATAAAAGTTGATGGAGATGTTGTTGTGTTAAGAATGGTGGTTTGAAGTGATAATAGTAGTGGGTTTGTATCAGAAACTGCAATTGTGGGTTTTGACGATCATGATTGGTGTTGTTGCAGTACAGGAATGGAGGAAGAATTATGCTGATATGGGTTACAATGGTGGAGATTGTGCTGCAGTGAATCAAGAACAGGAAATTGGGAGATGAAGATGGTTTTGTGTTGCAAATGTTGAATCAATAGATGTATGTTAGGATTGTCACAGGATGTGAAGAAAAATTTCCTGAAATAATGGCCGGGAAATCACCAGAAACAGAGGAAACTCTGTCCAATTTACTGCACCAGCGAGTCAACTCAGCGATGACCGATCCAATCCCTTAACTCAGCTGAGTAAGATCCAGTAAGCTCAGTAAGACTGACTGAGAAGATGACTCAGTGGATGACTCTCTTCTCCCTTGACCCATTCGCTAACAATTTGACTATATTGACCGTTAACTGTAACGGTGGACTGACGGAATATTTTACCGACGGCTTAGAATTTCAGGTAGCCGGCTGCGGTTTTTCAGGCGGATTTCCGGTGATCTCGAGGACTTTTCAGGAAACCCAAATTTACAGATTTTTGTGTGGATTCTTCTCATGGATGTGAATACTTAGATTTGGAAGTTGGATGGAAACTTGGAAGAATTGGAGAATTGGACTTAAAATTGGAATTAGGCTCAAATTGGGAAAGTGGTGTCATTATGGAATGAGGATTCTTTTCCTACAAGAATTGGAGAGTATTGAAACCTATAAATAAATGAGTTCTCTATAACTTTTTACACATCATCTACTTTGGAGAAGGAGTTAAAGTGCAAGGATTGGAGGAAGGAGCAACCAACATCTTTTCAATAAGTTCTTCTTTCTTCTTTAATTATTATTATTATTGTGTGAACTTGATAGACACATTTTTGTGTCCAATTTGTCTCGATTATGTTGTTTGGGCTCATTTTTGTACTTATTATGGTGTTTTATTTATTTGTAGGTATTTTTGGCCAATAAACATTTTTGGAAAAAAAATTGACTCGAAAAGTTGTCGGAAAGCACCCGGAGGACATTTGCTAATCAGACTCTCACTTTGGATAAGGGGTAACCTAATTACTAAGGGGCATCCCATTTCCAGGCAGTTGCTAATCGCACCCCTACTCTGGATAAGGGGCAACCATCTTCAACATTCAAAAATCAGGTTTTTGGCGGGGGAAAAGTACAGTTAAAGAGCAGTTTTGGCAATCGTGACTTGGAGGAGTTTGAGGTCGATTAAACCTCTGATTTTCATAGGATGGACTCCTTATGGGTCTAGGAATCTGATATGGGTGTTTAAATCGATTAGATTGGGATCAAACGACGGATTTTTCTCACAACAAGAAAATATGGAAAGTCACGTGTGTGACCTGTTTTAGGGAATTTTAGAGTGATTAAAACGCTGTAAACCTTCCCAAAGATTTGTATCTATCTAAGGAAGAGCTTAGAATAAAAAGGAAAGCTTAGAAACGCGTAGAAATCCTAAAACAAGAAATTATCGCAACTTGGCCGTGAAGAGAAGGAAAGAGATTTTGGAAGATTTGGGAGAGATTTAACCGGTATTTTTGATATAAATAGATGTCTTGGGTCATATAGAAGAGGTGTCGAGAGTTTGGGAACCTATGGAGAGATAGAGAAGAAGAAATCAGAGCTTTACCAAACTCTGTTTCTGCTGCTGCTGCTGTTGAAGAAGAAGAACAGCTGAAGAACATTGACCCTCGGTAGACAGTCGCAGAAAAGTGTCGTTGTTTAACAGCTGGAGAACATTAAGTTGTTCATGGCAGTCTTATTATAGGGTTTTAAAATCAGAGACAAAGCAACAGTTTTTCTGTAACAGTTTCATTGTAACAGCCGCTTTGCAACACCAATACACTGTTGCAAACTATTGTGTTATTACTTTTCACTCTTTTAATCATCTTTTGAGCAACAAACACATATTTTGAGATCATGATTAATATGAGGAGCTAAACCCCAACACTGGGATGACGGAGGAAGCCATATTTCATACGTGTGGTAATTATATTTGATTCTTTTTATGACTTTTTGCATTAATTTAATCGTTTTATGATTTTTCTTAATTAGTTGTGAAGTCGTATGATGATGTATGCTTGGTCTAAGTGCTTTTGATGCATCATGCTAGTGATTTACAGTTAATATTTTTAAAATCTACCCTGGCAAAGAATTAGAGTCAATAAACAAGAGCTATAATTGTCTAAGAATTGATTTTTTGAACCACATGGTATGAGGTTTGGTGGAATCCTGAGTCTCAGTAATCTCTCGACATTGTGACAAACCTTGTGTATATATTTTTTTTATTTTTATTGTTTTCTATTATTAAGTCTGAAATTGAGTTTACACAAGTCCGAGTTGAACGAACTTTATTTACCACTTAAAAAACTACATCAATTTTTGGCGCCGCCGACGCGGATTTGTATGTAGATTTGTTTTAGGTTTATTTTTTTATTATTTTTTTGTTCTTTTTTACGCTTTTTGGTATCTTTCGATTCTTTTCAGATTTGGAGCGAAGCTACAAGGAAAGAAAAGTACTATAAAAGGAAAGCATCGCCAAAGAAGGAAAGAAAAGAGGAATCTGAAAGGAGTGAAGAAAAAGATTTTGTATATGGTTATTTTATTTATTTTTAGAAACTGTAAATAGGATTTTATTTTTGTAATTTTTCTTTTCCTTTTTGGACATTTTTATTTTTGACTTTATTTTTGGACTCGGCATTATTATTATTTTGAAACTCTAAGGAAGGGTTAAAAATTAAATATAAACTGTTTGCAGGGAAAGACGACAGTTACGATACTGTCTCGGCCCCTCGGGTTTGTACACTGACATTGGATTCGGTGGCCTGAGTCGACTTCAACGGTTCATCGCTCGTCTGGTACGGGAGGTAAGACTCTATCCACCAACGAATCCCCTGTCAGTGGGTTTTATTTTGTGTGACAACTCACACCCCTGCAGTAGAATGTTGAACTGGTATCACAATAGCCAATACAACGAATATCCGGCTGAGTTTCAAAATGGACGTTACTACTTTGACCATAGTGTGAATAGTAGTTGGGAACATCAGCCTTTTGAAGATTATGGTCCATACCATGGTGAGCCCAATTACTATCCACATACGCACCGGTCATATGAGAAAAATTCTTGTATTTCTCATTTAGAAGAGTCTCTCAGGAAGTTAGAAGAGTCGACACGTAGGATAGCTGAGATGAATAACTTAGTTTATGACGAAAGAAAACTTTCTTTAGAGGAATCCCTCAAGCTGATAGCTGAGACGAACGAAAGAATTGCTCGAAATAATCTTAATTTTCAATACAGTGTCTCCAATAATAACCTTGAAAATGATGATAGTTATTTGCATACACAGGATGACGAGGATAAAATTGGTTACACTACTTGTTTAGATGAGGTTAAACCATTTTCATGTTATTATAATGATTATGATGAGGATAGTGTTGATGAAGAATTTGAAATAAATAAGCATAGTGATCAGGAATTTGCTACTCCAACTGAGCTTAATAATAATATTATTTCTAGTTCAAATCCAAATAATTTTAATAATTATTCACCTATTCAAAAGGACGAGGATTTGACTAGAGATACCCCCGTTTTAGACGATGTAGTATTTCCTTTTGATTACGAAGATAATAATGGTTTAGAGGAACGAGTATATTTTGAGTCTAGCGATTTAGAAACAATAGAATTAGAAAAAGAAAATGAACTCTTCTAGATGAGTGAGGATGTACCCGACTTAGAAGAATAAATTGACCACTTTCATGAATTAGATGACCTTGAAATTAGGGAAGTTGTGACTAGTCTTTCTAGAGACACTGAAAACTCTAAGTTTGGGGGTGATTATCATTCTCCATGTGATTTAACTCTTAGAAAGGTCCCTTACTTGGGACTTGAAATATGTGCCTCAACCATTTTACAAGATTATCTTCATACACGTTTTCCTGAACCTAGTGATGTCCACAAGAAATTTCAGTTATTAGAAACTCATCCTCTGGTTGATGTGGTTTACCCAGGCTATGATACCCAGATTGACTTTGTTTTCCCACCAAATATTTTTCTTCCAAATGTGGGAATGTTTGATTTTCAAATGTGTCGAATATTAAGTTTTGAGACTAAACCTAATTACTTTAGGAGATTAGAGTCGACATACTTGTTTAAGGAAGATCACCACTCTCATTGTGGTCAGTTGTGTAAGTCAAATCTGATTGACTTAGAGGATCCTCAATCATTCAGGTTATTATTATGTGCTTCTAAGTTTGTATTTGAGTTTTTCCATACTCTAGAACCTGAACATTTGGATCTAACCTATGAGGAAATGCAACCCATGAAAATATTTTATTTGGACCCAGTTATAGATCCTGAACCTGAACCACAACTAGATGTAGCTGTCTTAAACAGGAAACTAGACAAGGGTGTGCTTTATTTGTTCATTTTCTTGGCATGTTGCAGATTCCTTTTACTTGTGATAGCTCTATTTGGTTTTGATGACCCACAGATATTTCGGATATTACTTTATGATTTTATAAGGTGACTAATCCTTTCTTAGTCTGGCTGAAGACATTAAACTTAGCACTTCTTGGGAGGTAACCCATTCTCATGCAACACGGTAATATCTTTCCTTATCACTTTTGCTTCAAATGGTAACAGTTTCTCCTTGTTCATGCTTTTAATTTGATCTTTAGAACATTGAGGACAATGTTAGATTTAAGTTTGGGGGTATAGGAGAAACTTTTTAGTTGCACAATTAAACTCCAGAGCCTAGAAATTTATGCTTATTAAGGATGACACTAACCAATCTAAGTGGATGGAAGCATTTTGGTTGTAGGAGTTGAGGAACCAATCTGACTAGATGGCAAAATCTAAAGAGTCTATTCATAAAAGCACAGAGCTCAGGTGTTAGAAATAACATGATAGTTTCACCATATCTCGTTGAGTCCTTTTCACTTCTGTTTTTATTTTGTTTTGTTTTTAAACTATGTTTCTCTAAGTGATTAGGTGGGGCTCACAATTCATGTTGTTACCAATGCTAGGGTGAATTAGAGTTATTGAGATACAAAAAAAAAAAGTTGAAAAAGAAAAAAAAAAGAGTTGAAAAAAAGAAGACCAGACCATCAGAACAACTCGAATAAATTCAATAAAGTCGACCACTGGAACCCTTGTATATACCAGTTGTGTTGACCTAGAGTTAGGATTATCGACCACTGGTATCCTTGTATATGCCAGTGTGTTGATATTAGTCAGACTAGTATCTCAGTCCATTAGGATAGGTTCATTTTGGCGGAGGCCTTCAGACAGATATGAGAAACACCGTTCACCTAGTAAACATCAAAACCATCTATGTTTTTCTCTATATCCATCTTCTTGATCTATCCATGTGATTAGTTTTTACTCCGGATATTGATGTCCATAGTGCGACTATCTGAGTAGAGCTCTATCACTTATATATGAATTTTAGTATGCTTGAGTGCAAACTCGTGTACAACAATTGGAATTATGCATCAGGGTACTTCCTCCTGTAGTCAATAAGTATGCCAACCAAGGAGATTCTTTAGTGCCTTCTAAGGTTCTGTGTAGATAGCTAGGGTCTGGAGTATAAAGGTTTTGTGGGTATACCTCTGGTAAGCCCTCTGGAGACAACACTCCGCCACTAGAGACACCTAGGGGTTTAAAGGATTATTGCATACACTAAATGCAACCGACGATGCCTGCGACAGTGAGTTAGGATTTTATTTTCTAGATTTGATTTGCTCGAGGACTAGCAAATAATAAGTTTGGGGGTATTTGATAGACGCATTTACGTGTCCAATTTGTCTCGATTCTATATGTTGTTAGGGATCATTTTTGTACTTATTATGGTGTTTTATTTATTTGTAGGTATTTTCCGCCAATAAACATTTTTGGAAAAAATTGACTCGAAAAGTTTTCGGAAAGCACCCGGAGGACATTTGCTATTCGGACTCTCACTTTGGATAAGGGGTAACCTAATTACTAAGGGGCATCCCATTTCCAGGAAGTTGCTAATCGCACCCCTACTCTGGATAAGGGGCAACCATCTTCAACATTCAAAAATCAGGTTTTTGGCGGGAAAAAAGTACAGTTAAAGAGCAGTTTTGGCAATCGTGATTTGGAGGAGTTTGAGGTCGATTAAACCTCTGATTTTCATAGAATGGACTCCTTATGGGTCTAGGAATCTGATATGGGTGTTTAAATCGATTAGATTGGGCTCAAACGACGGATTTTTCTCACAACAAGAAAATATGGAAAGTCATGTGTGTGACCTGTTTTAGGGAATTTTAGAGTGATTAAAACGCTGTAAACCTTCCCAAAGATTTGTATCTATCTAAGGAAGAGTTTAGAATAAAAAGGAAAGCTCAGAAACGCGTAGAAATCCTAAAACAAGAAATTGTCGCAACTTGTCCGTGAAGAGAAGGAAAGAGATTTTGGAAGATTTGGGAGAGATTTAATCAGTATTTTTGATATAAATAGATGTCTTGGGTCATATAGAAGAGGTTTCGAGAGTTTGGGAACCTAAGGAGAGCCAGAGAAGAAGAAATCAGAGCTTTACCAAACTCTGTTTCTGCTGCTGCTGCTGTTGAAGAAGAAGAACAGCTGAAGAACATTGACCCTCGGTAGACAGTCGCAGAAAAGTGTCGATGTTTAACAGCTGGAGAACATTAAGCTGTTCAGGGCAGTCTTATTCTAGGGTTTTAAAATCAGCGACAAAGCAACAATTTTTCTGTAACAGTTCCATTGTAACAGCCGTTTTGCAACACCAATACATTGTTGCAAACAGTCTGTGTTATTACTTTTCACTCTTTTAATCATCTTTTGAGCAACAAACACATATTTTGAGATCATGATTAATATGAGGAGCTAAACCCCAACACTGGGATGACGGAGGAAGCCATATTTCATACGTGTGGTAATTATATTTGATTCTTTTTATGACTTTTTGCATTAATTTAATCGTTTTATGATTTTTCTTAATTAGTTGTGAAGTCGTATGATGATGTATGCTTGGTCTAAGTGCTTTTGATGCATCATGCTAGTGATTTACAGTTAATATTTTTAAAATCTACCCTGGCAAAGAATTAGAGTCAATAAACAAGAGCTATAATTGTCTAAGAATTGATTTTTGAACCACATGGTATGAGGTTTGGTGGAATCCTGAGTCTCAGTAATCTCTCGACATTGTGACAAACCTTGTGTATATATTTTCTTTATTTTTATTGTTCTCTATTATTAAGTCTGAAATTGAGTCTACACGAGTCCGAGTTGAATGAACTTTATTTACCACTTAAAAAACTACATCAGAACTCCAAACTATGAGTAGCTAATTTTCTTATTGATTGAGGATGAATTCCTAGTTCTTAACATGTTTTGAGTTTTGTTTTTCAATCTACTTTGAAGTTTTTCACATGATTATCGTTTGTTTATACTAATAGGAATGTTTATCCATTCAAGGTTGATTGATAGATTGTTTAGGAGGCCAACTAAATTGATTTGTTAATTGATCTAAAGCTTGTGAAAGTTAGGGGATAAGTAATCGTTTCTTGACTCTTTACACAAGTAGCAAACACGAGACCTTGCGGAGGGATTCCATGGAGCAATTGTGTGTGGAAACAACGTTAGCAAGTAGACCTTGAGCTAAGAGTCTAACTACTAATATCAACCTAATAAATTCACAAATCTTAATGCGTTTAACTAAATTACATCTTGAGTGAGCTACTACTAGGTGGTTTGGTGAATAGAATCCGGTAGTCGAGAAATTCCGTATCTGGTGATACTAGGGATTTAGGGGTTTAGCACTGAGCTAGCTGCTTTACCTACGGTTGGTGATAATCTGTGACTAATAAAAAGTGGAAAAGAACATAACTTGAATCATTATTTTGCAACGAAGAAGGATTCCTTGATCTAATCTTTCTTATTGATTTCAACTTAAACTTTTAATTGCTTTATTTACTTTCTTTTGTTTTTGAAATCTAAAACCAATACCCCCTTTTTGTGACAACTAAACAACTAAAACCTCTTGCTCCTCGTGGGAACGAACTTGACTACACTATATTACTTGTTAATTAGGTTGTAAAATATCAATTAATTTGTTGTGGTTACGACACGCATCAGAGACATTTCATGACTAAAAGAAAAAATACATACCAACTAATTTAGATGCAATCATAAATCCGAAGATAAATGCATTCATCGACGAGTTTAAAGATACAATATAACCCTTCTAAAATTCCACGGCCGCACACCCCTCAAGATATGACCATTAAGCACAAGTTCAAAATAACTCTCCCCCATTTGATGTCATTCTCGAAAGAACAACAAGATTGAACACCAACCATAAGAATGATTTCCTATATCCAAAAACTCAATCAAATTAATCACAATTAAACCCATGATTAATTTAATCGGAATACACAATCAAATTAAACACAAAAAGTGATCAATTTAATTGATTGTGCTCAACATAAGAGAACTTATGGAGACATGAAAATACTTAACTAGCTTAATTACAAGATAACTCATAATTAATCTAATTGGAATATACAACCAAACTAATCACAAAAGTAATCAATTTAATTGTCATTTGTTTTGATCGACATAAGAAAACTTACGGAGCAATAACCAAATAATCAAACAAGATGATTAATTTAGTTCAATATGCTCGACATAACATATCTCACGGAACACCAACTAAGCTAATAAATCAACTTGGTTGTATAGTGCTCAACATAAGATACATTAAGGAGCCTCACAGTAATACATAAAATATGGATCAGGGATGATCAATACTTCGGAATACACAAGGATTCATTCTATCTTCCCATCACTATTTGCATAACGATATTAATAGACATAATCCTTGAAACAAAAGATTTTAACCTATCTTCCATCAAATAATTGACAATATAGGCTTAAATTTTGTATTTGTCAAAAGTCCATTCATTCTTTTACCATTATGTGAATACTGACCACGAACGACTTTACTTTTGACAAAGTATGGGACAAATATAGTTCACGGATGTAAAACACCAATCCCATAACAAATTGCAATATAACAAATCGTAAAGGTTAATACCGCAAAAACATCATCCTCCAAATATTTTTGGAATTTAAACCAATAAACCTAAAAAAGAAGATGAAAAAATAATAGCTATGTGATGGCTTAACAATTATATTGACATCTTTTCCATCCAAAGACATGATTCTTAGAAAACAGTTATGAACAACTGGTTTTTGTGAGTGGAATTCACAATCTCATCAAGAACTCTTAAAAAGATATCAGGGAGGAAAAAGGAATGTAGGGTTCGCAACCTTTAAACAGGTTCATGGACGCCCAACTCTAAACCCTATAAAGAGTAGAATTGTCGATAATAACCCTTTATTTGATAGACAGGAAAAACAAACCTAAGAAAAAAAAACTTTTCTTAAATCCTGAGCGGTACACAATCATATCTCTTTTGATCAGGCACATGAGACAAGATTTACCAAACAACACAATTAATTTGTGCTGTGATGAACGACAATTTGTCCACCATTTTCCTCTAGAGAGGAATCCTCAGACTTCTGTCTATCAAAGCGATTTGGCCATACCTTCTTCTCTAATGGTCTTATTTTGTCTTTGGAAACCAACTTCTTGGACGAGGATAAAATCCTACATACCTCAGCAGTATTCTAAGCAAGTTTAAGCTTCCTTGCCAATCGATTTCCTCTTCGTTGAAGTTTTTTGACGTGCCTCACTTGATGTTTGTACTTGTAACATCTTGATAGTTCATGACCCTTCTGAGAAAAAAACGAGCACGTCAAACTTGGATAGTATTCAGGCATCTATGGTGTGACCGCAGCTAGACACATAGTAGATCCTGAAACATTAAAACCAGAGTTTCCAAAGGATGGGACAATTGATTCTTCCAGCTTGATTGGATTCTCTTCTTCACCGAAACCATCAAGGTTGATATATGTATTGCTACAATTATCAAAATCAATGTTTTCACATAGAATACCGACACTTGATTTCCTATCTTTATCAGAATCATAGATCTCAGACATCTCATCAAGTGTTACAACAAGACCTTTGTTCCCAGTGTATTTTCTACGATTTAGGCACTCGTTTGCAAAATGACCAAAACCTTTACACTTAAATCATTGTAGCATATCCTCGTCATCAGCCTCGTCAGCATCCCTGTTTTTAGGAAAAACGCGATTGTGAGGTTTATCTGACGACCTAGGTTTGTCTCTTGAAAAACGTTTACTTCTCTTCAGTAGAAGATCCCTAAACTGTCTTGTGATCAAGGAGACTGATTTGTCAAGATCTTCATCCGAAAAATCACCCTCAGACTGATCATCCTTAGAGACATAAATACTTTTACTTTTATCAAGTAACTTAGTGTTCTTCTGTGCTTTAAAGGAAACATCCTTTCCGATTTTGGATGTAACCAATGTATTTCTGGAAAGATTATCAAGGTTATTTCCCTCAACGATGGCATGCTTCTTAGACTCGTATCTAGATGGCAGCGATCTGAGAATTTTCATCACAATGTCCTTTTCAGGAATAGTCTTACCCAATGCAAAAGATGCATTAACAATTTCAGATACTCTGTGATTAAACTCATCAAATGTATCTTCATCTGCCATACGAAGGTTCTCCCAATCGAAATTGTTAGAGCGTTGCTCGGTCGACCTCGCATGCGTTGCTATCTCAAGCATGTTTATCAATGTTAGTGATCAAAACTATAAGTCTTGATTTCTAGTCTATTATAGCTAAGTCTCGTACTAGGATAGAAAGTGTAGTTGAGCTCAAGGACTTCATGTAGATTCATCATACAAGTAGAAGAACTACTCAAGCAACCGGTGGAACTTCTCGACAAAAAGGTATGTGAAGACTTGAACTTATCTTGAGACAAAAATTCGTATGCTATAAATATAGACTTTGTTATACACATTTGGTATTTCGAGCCGAGTATACCTCGCCTATCTATATCTCGAAATATGTGTTGGTAAGATTTTCGCTTCGATCAAGTTTATCTTTACCTAGTATGTTTCAATCATCTTAAAAATTGCTTTGACGAGAAATGGTGTAACAACTATATAACGTCCTCTAAGAATGTTTCAATGATTGGAATGAGAATTTAGATTACATAACCAATGATGGACATAAGTATTATTGTGGAAACACATATGTGCATAAGTCCTATCCCTTGAACCAAAGTTTGCGAAATTTGTTGATCAAGAGAAACCGGAAGATGGCTTGTTGCCAAGTCCGCAAACTCAGTCCGCGAACTGCCGAACTTCTCATCCCGATAAATTCTGCTGGAGTTGAAAAACTAGTTGCGTAAGTGCCAGTCTAAAAACCCAGTCCGCGAACCGGCGGAAAGTCTTTGCCGAGATTTTCTGCTGGAGTTTGTAAACTCTGCCCGGTTGCTTAAGTCCGCGAACCTAGTGTGCGAACTTAAGAAGGTTATATATCTGAAGATGATTTCTGAACTTAAACTTATAAAGACTAAGGAATGCAGTATGCAAACCGTGTCTATAAAGTTCATGAACCGATCCAAGTGAATCAAATCATCTTTGCTTCAATTGTGTCTTGTGTAGTTACATAGGATTTCCTTCCAATTGAAAAACTCTCTAACTAGTTCATCTTGAAGTCATTTGACTTAGTTATGGTGAAGAAGAATATGGTTGATTTGAAATGCTCATATGGCTAACCATTTGGTTAACTATTGTTGAACCAACAATGTACACGTTTGGGTACGGTTACACAAACCTAGAAGCTTACATGTCAATTGTGTGTAACAAGCTAAGTTTTCGATCTTACGGTTGAGAAATATTAGCTTGAATCCAAATCAGGTTTTCATCTAACGGTGGATATTGATTGCTTTGTTACCAAGGAAAAAACCTGATTTGAAAGACTATATAAAGGTGACATCTAGTATTATGCAAAACTGATCCCCACACCTTACGTGTGATACTAGTTTGCATGCTAGAGTCGTTTCTCCTTTAACATTTGGTTTTCTTCTTCTAAAACTAGGTTAACGACTTAAAGACTTCATTGGGATTGTGAAGCCATACCGATACTACTTTTATCGTAGTTGTGTGATCTGATCTTGCATCTTCTATCGTACGAGTATAATCAGATTGATTGGCTTGAGATTGATATCTCTGATAGGCAAGATATAAAAAGTAATCACAAACATCTTCGTCTCATTTTTTGTGATTCCACAACATCTTGTTTCGCTACCATACGGTTAAGATTGTTGTGAGGTGATTGATAACTCTAGGTTGTTCTTTGGGAATATAAGACTGGATTATCCATTGGTTCATGTTCACCTTGATTATTATCAAAAGACATAACAAAATCTTTAGGGTTTATCTGTGAGAGACAGATTGATCCTTTGATAGACTTGTCTGTGTGAGACAGATTTGTTTATTGTCAAAGCCTGCGATTTTGGGTCATAGCAACTCTTAGTTGTGGGTGAGATCAGCTAATGGAATCAAGTGCGCAGTATCCTGCTGGGATCAGAGGCGTAGGGAGTACAATTGTACCTTGGATTGGTGGGAGACTGATTGGGGTTCAACTACAGTCCAGTCCGAAGTTAGCTTGGAGTAGGCTAGTGTTTGTAGCGGCTTAATACAGTGTGTGTTCAATCTGCACTAGGTCCCGGGGGTTTTCTGCATTTTCAGTTTCCTCGTTAACAAAATTTCTGGTGTCTGTGTTATTTCAGTTTCCGCATTATATTGTTTTATCTTTATAATTGAAATAATACAGGTTGTGCGTTAGATCATCAATTAGAGTAATCCAACCTTTGGTTGTTGATTGTCATTGATTGATCCTTGGATATTGGTCTTTGGTACCATCCAAGTTATTCCTTGTGCTTGATTAAAGACTCGCTGATTTCTATTAACTTGAGTAAATCAAAACAAGAGAGAGATATTAACTCCTTGAGATAATTTTAATTAGATTGAGTCTGATTGTCTAGTTGATTCTCAATAAAGTATTTCGGAGTTAGTCCATACAGATTGCTAAGCAAAATATTGGTTGGTTTATTAGACCCCCGCTTTTTCAATTGGTATCAGAGCAGGCAAACACGTTTAAGACCTTACAAGTCTGTGTTTGTAGCGATCTTACTCTATGGACAGAGGTGCTATCTGATGAGTGCCAAATATTGTATATATTTATCCCTTTTTGTTGGCATTTTAACTCATCTTTTGTGCATTAATTCTACATTTTATCCCATATTCTGTATTTTCCTTGTTTTCAAGAATAAATATTTTTCTTAATTAATTTTGCATTTTTAGGTACCAAATAAAGTCTGGATGATTTGCGGAGCAGAAAAGTAGTGAAAAGCCGGGAGGAATTACGCAAGGAAGCCGCAAAGAATGGAGCGCACGTCCAAAAAGCTAGGAATGGGCTCAAGAGGAAGAATTGTTCTTGAAGAAGATATGGGCTTGGCATACCCAAGGCCCAAAACCCTTACCCAAACCCATTTTCTATATCCATACCCGCCTCCATTCCCGACCGTCAGATTGGATCGCATCTGCATCCTACGGTTGCTTCTTTGCCTGCGCATCAAACCTCGATACTTCCGCTTAACACTACAACACCTAACTCCATCTGGTGTCGTTAATTTTGTTGTATTGTATAATCCAACGGTCGCTGCAGGATCCACTTCATCTCACCGTCAGATTGATCTTTCATCTCCATATCCCACGGTCGAGATTCGCCAAACATCGAACTCGATGATCCCGCTACACACCATAGCGACTGAACCCTATACCCTAAACCAAATAGCACCTAATCTCTTCTCCATCGACTCCATCTTCCCTCACCTCCGTCTGCAACAGCCTCACCTTCACCACCTACTCCCTGCCACCACCTTATCCGCCCCTACCAGCCACCACAGCCACCCTACAACCCTAACAACTAAAACCCATCATCACCACTGACCTCCCCTACTAGCTATCAGTCGAGTTCGTCGATTTCACGCCCCTCTTCTCACTGTTGGCGTGTGAAAGTGACGAACTAGGTTGATGGCTATGAAGCTAGAAACGTAGAAGGAGCAGGAGGAAGAGAAGATAAAGCATGGGTCGACATCAAAATCGCGAGAACAGTAAGGAATTTTTTTCAATTAAAAATTTAGGTTTTCGAATTTTAGGGTTTCACAAAATTAGGGCTTTTTGAAAAGCTATAAAAGGCAAGTTGCAGGGAATGTAAAAGGGTGTTCTTGGTTAGCCGAGAAACCCCCTAATTGGGTTAATTTAATTCTCAATGTTAATTTAATTCCACTGTTAATTTTTAGGGTTCTTCTTTTGCAATTTTCATTTACTGTTTAGTAGCTTAAATGATCATGTTTAGTTCCATTGTAGTGTTAATTATGTTCTGAGTTCACTGCAGAGGCTCAGATGAAACCTTAGTGCACTAATGAATGATGAATTGCTAGGAAGGCCTGTTTTGCTTGAGTAATGGGAAGTAGTTGGTGCTCTGATATGCCTGTGGGGGCAAATCAGTGAGCAAGCTGATTTTCTTCCCATTCTAGTTGGATGCTTAAGTTTTTAAACCTAGAATTGCATTGTTTAGCTAGGACACAAGGTGGATTCTAAGCCTTAGCTTAGCCACAGCTGAAAACTCCTCCCTGCCCTTGGCTAACAGCCTTGGTTTATTTGGTTTTGTTTCCTGTTAACTGCCACTGTTACCTTTGCTTCATTGTTTTTATTCTACTTCACTGTCACATTTACTTTACTTTCTGTCACTAATTCAGTTACACCAAAACAGCTCAGTTGTGTTTTAACACAACACAAAAATCTCTAGGAAAACAACAATAGCTCCCTCCAAGTCCCTGTGGACAAACCCCTGCTTATTCACTTTCTACTTTAGATCCTGTGCACTTGCAGGTGTAAATATAACCATAGTTTTAGGTTTAATTCCTTAGCTATCAAGTTTTTGGCGCCGCTGCCGGGGACTCGGTTAGCGGCGCTGTTGTTGTTTTTGTTCTACATTTGTTTGCTGTTCTCTGCATTTGTTTGCTGTTATAGGTCTTGTTGCTGGCTAGCCTTTGCTAGCTAGCTAGCTAACTGTTGCATGTTGCTGCTAGACCTTTCTTAACCTTGCTGTTGCATCCTTAGTGCATCCTGTTGCATCTTCACTGCATTTACTGTTTCATTACAACTGCATTCTTGCATTCTTTCATTTACTGTCATCTAGCCTCACAGAATTCTTAACTTGCACCATCTAGCCTTTATGGATGCATCATTAGCTTTAGCTTGCATCTAGTTTTGTCCTGCATATTCAGTTATCAACTCATCTTGCAACTCATTGATTCTGTCCTGTAACTTTCTTATTTGTCATCTGAAGCTTGTGCCATCTGCATTGCATCTTACATCATCTTGGCATACTTGTCATCTTATATTCTTGCATATCTTCTTGCACTGCATCCATTTGCATAAGCATCACTGTGTAACTGCATTTTAGTCTCACTTGCTTCTGTGCATTTAGTGTAAGCATTTAACTGTTCTTGCATACTGTTTTGCATTACCAAGCATCTTTGCTGTTCTTGCTTACTTAGTTGCATCTTTTAGCTTAGCTTAGTGTAAGCATAGTCCCTGTTCTTGCACTTCCTGTTAGGAATTGTCTTACCTCTTTAGTGCATTGTCTTGCTTCTTTCTCTTGCTCTTGTTATTGCTCTTGCTTTTGCCTTGCTGTTGGGTTCAGAACAAAAGCTGCTGCAATTGAACAAGCCCACTTGCTGTTGAACAATTCTGCTGGGCTTGCTGTTTGAACTGCAGTAGTGATCCTGCTGCCAAGCTTCTGTTGCTGGGCTGTGCAATAAAGAAACAAAAGCCCAACTGGGCTGTAAGCTGCAGAAGGAGAGGAAATTGAACCAAGCCCAACTGGGCCTTAAGTATTGAAGCCAAAGCTTAGGATGATCCAAAGCCCAACTGGGCTTTTGCAACCAAACTGAGCAGCTGGGTTGTGCTTCAAAGGTAAGCCTAAACCCATTAAGAGAACCCAACCTGTGGGCTTCTATTTTTAATCTGTGGGCTTGTAATAATTTTTTTTATTTTAATTTTATTTCTTTCTTTATTTGGGATTGTAATAATTTTAGTTTTAGTTTTATTTTTATTTTCTTTTTTTGTGGGTTTGTAATAATTAGTTTTATTTTTATTTCTTTCTTTATTTGGGCTTGTAATTTAGTTGTTTGTTAGGCTTGTAGTTTCTTTTAAACTAAAATTTGGGCTTCAAAACCCAACCCAAAAAAAAAAAAAAAAAACTTTGCTCCTTATTTCAAAAACCAAAATTTTATCCCAAGCAAAACCAAATTTTCTTTTCAAAACCCTTTCAACCAAATTTTCAAAACCCATTAAAACCAAATTTTTTTAAAAAATGGGCGAGTGTGTGAATAAACTCCGTAGTCTCCATGAATACATGTACCCTAACATAATAAGCCAGTTATCATGTATCGTCTTACCCCAGACTGATGGCCCATTTGAACTAAACGCAAGCATGATACAAATACTTCCTATATTTCGAGGGTTCGATTCTGAGAATCCCTATAACCATGTAAGAGAGTTTGAACAAACTGTCCGGGCTTTACAACCTGACCATATATCCGAAGACTCTTTGAAATTGCGTTTATTTACTTTTTCTTTAAAGGAAAAGGCCAAAACATGGTTTTACGGTTTGAGACCGCAGTCAATCACCACTTGGGACCAACTCACAAATCAATTTGTCGGAAAGTTCTTTCCACATCATAGGACCATCTCTATTCGTCGAAGTATTAATTGTTTTGTCCAGTTAGATGGAGAAACACTTTTTCATTATTTTGAACGATTTAATGATTTGTTGTTTGAGTGTCCTCATCATGGCCTCGAGAAGTGGAGACTGGTCGCCATTCTTTATGAGGGACTAGACTTTAAGTCTCGAGCCTTAGTTGAATCTATGTGTAATGGTAAATTCATTGATAAAACTGTGGACGATGCATGGTTATTTCTAGCTGAAGTTGCAGAGAAAACCCATCAGTGGGAAACTTATAGGGAAACTAGGACCATGCCACATGATATGGGTAATCACCATGAGTCAGATGTTGATTTTCCCAATGAGCTTAATTCTGGATATAGTGTTTCATACCCTATTGCTGAAAATGTCAATCCATATTCACCTATTTTAGAGGCAGATGTATGGACGAAAAACACTAATGGTTTTGACAAAGTAGGATTTTCATGTATTTGTGATGATGATGATTATGATGATGTTATATTAGAAGAACATGTCTATGCTGAAAATGTTATGGAACCTTTGGGTTCAAATACATTAGGCTTTTCTGCCCCGACCTTCATGAATGATGTTTCTTCTAGTATTCCATATACATGTGATGAGGCTACTGATTTAGATATTGTACAGTTATCCTGTGAAGAGCATGACTTAGGTAATGTTGAATCTTCTGTTGACACTAATGATCCTATGCATGAAAATATAGTTGATGTGTCTGATTCCATACTTAAGCCACAATATATTGCTTCTTTTGATGTTAATTTGGATATTTCGGATAACCATGATTCTGAATTTGGACTTGTGAAATTGTGTTGTGATGATGAGCATGCTACACAACTTGATTATGATTTAGAAAATGCTGATGTGACTGATAATATTGGTACTTTTGATCTCATGCATGTGAGAAACTTAGATGTCACCTTCTTGCCTAAGTCACAGATTGAGATTATTCCACCCAACCTAGATTTGGTTTGTAACAAAAATTTTAAACCAACTTTTTTGAAGATTCCCAACCTAGGATTGGAACTGTGTGCCTCTCAAGTCCTCTTGGATTATTTTGCATCTAAATACAATACTTTTAAGGAGCCACAGTTGGAATATGCATGTTTGTCCATCCCAAACAAAGTCCATTTTCAGTTAGACCTTGTGAATCCTGCACCCCTAAAATTGTTAGATTTTGTGCTTAAAAGTAAACCTGATGAAAAATTTAGGTTTAGGGGTGATTCATCCGGTTTTTCACTCTCGCTCTCATTTCAGTCCAATTTTAGTGTTTTGAAACTTTCTATGTCTCTACACTTTATCTTTTGGGTTGATCCTCAACTCTTTAGATTGTTAGTGTATGGTGAATTTTTTGTATATAATCCAGTAGATAAAATTTCTTAAAACCCTTTTGTTCCTTTCGTATATATTTTTCTAATCCAATATGATCTCGGCTGACATATGTTGGATTCTTGCCTTGAATAACGGAGTTCTAATATTGCTTTCGCCGAAATCGGGTATTCTCTTTCCTTTTTCTCTACTCAACATGATCCTCTTCATATGTTGTATTATAATTTTGTTCATATTTTGAAACATTGAGGACAATGTTTGGTTTAGGTTTGGGG
>NW_020620936.1:1298972-1325060 GCF_003573695.1 Papaver somniferum | reverse complement strand
TGTTCTTGGTTAGCCGAGAAACCCCCTAATTGGGTTAATTTAATTCTCAATGTTAATTTAATTCCACTGTTAATTTTTAGGGTTCTTCTTTTGCAATTTTCATTCACTGTTTAGTAGCTTAAATGATCATGTTTAGTTCCATTGTAGTGTTAATTATGTTCTGAGTTCACTGCTGAGGCTCAGATGAAACCTTAGTGCACTAATGAATGATGAATTGCTAGGAAGGCCTGTTTTGCTTGAGTAATGGGAAGTAGTTGGTGCTCTGATATGCCTGTGGGGGCAAATCAGTGAGCAAGCTGATTTTCTTCCCATTCTAGTTGGATGCTTAAGTTTTTAAACCTAGAATTGCATTGTTTAGCTAGGACACAAGGTGGATTCTAAGCCTTAGCTTAGCCACAGCTGAAAACTCCTCCCTGCCCTTGGCTAACAGCCTTGGTTTATTTGGTTTTGTTTCCTGTTAACTGCCACTGTTACCTTTGCTTCATTGTTTTTATTCTACTTCACTGTCACATTTACTTTACTTTCTGTCACTAATTCAGTTACACCAAAACAGCTCAGTTGTGTTTTAACACAACACAAAAATCTCTAGGAAAACAACAATAGCTCCCTCCAAGTCCCTGTGGACAAACCCCTGCTTATTCACTTTCTACTTTAGATCCTGTGCACTTGCAGGTGTAAATATAACCATAGTTTTAGGTTTAATTCCTTAGCTATCAAGTTTTTGGCGCCGCTGCCGGGGACTCGGTTAGCGGCGCTGTTGTTGTTTTTGTTCTACATTTGTTTGTTGTTCTCTGCATTTGTTTGCTGTTATAGGTCTTGTTGCTGGCTAGCCTTTGCTAGCTAGCTAGCTAACTGTTGCCTGTTGCTGCTAGACCTTTCTTAACCTTGCTGTTGCATCCTTAGTGCATCCTGTTGCATCTTCACTGCATTTACTGTTTCATTACAACTGCATTCTTGCATTCTTTCATTTACTGTCATCTAGCCTCACAGAATTCTTAACTTGCACCATCTAGCCTTTATGGATGCATCATTAGCTTTAGCTTGCATCTAGTTTTGTCCTGCATATTCAGTTATCAACTCATCTTGCAGCTCATTGATTCTGTCCTGTAACTTTCTTATTTGTCATCTGAAGCTTGTGCCATCTGCATTGCATCTTACATCATCTTGGCATACTTGTCATCTTATATTCTTGCATATCTTCTTGCACTGCATCCATTTGCATAAGCATCACTGTGTAACTGCATTTTAGTCTCACTTGCTTCTGTGCATTTAGTGTAAGCATTTAACTGTTCTTGCATACTGTTTTGCATTACCAAGCATCTTTGCTGTTCTTGCTTACTTAGTTGCATCTTTTAGCTTAGCTTAGTGTAAGCATAGTCCCTGTTCTTGCACTTCCTGTTAGGAATTGTCTTACCTCTTTAGTGCATTGTCTTTCTTCTTTCTCTTGCTCTTGTTATTGCTCTTGCTTTTGCCTTGCTGTTGGGTTCAGAACAAAAGCTGCTGCAATTGAACAAGCCCACTTGCTGTTGAACAATTCTGCTGGGCTTGCTGTTTGAACTGCAGTAGTGATCCTGCTGCCAAGCTTCTGTTGCTGGGCTGTGCAATAAAGAAACAAAAGCCCAACTGGGCTGTAAGCTGCAGAAGGAGAGGAAATTGAACCAAGCCCAACTGGGCCTTAAGTATTGAAGCCAAAGCTTAGGATGATCCAAAGCCCAACTGGGCTTTTGCAACCAAACTGAACAGCTGGGCTGTGCTTCAAAGGTAAGCCTAAACCCATTAAGAGAACCCAACCTGTGGGCTTCCATTTTTAATCTGTGGGCTTGTAATAATTTTTTTTATTTTAATTTTATTTCTTTCTTTATTTGGGATTGTAATAATTTTAGTTTTATTTTTATTTTCTTTTTTTGTGGGTTTGTAATAATTAGTTTTATTTTTATTTCTTTCTTTATTTGGGCTTGTAATTTAGTTGTTTGTTAGGCTTGTAGTTTCTTTTAAACTAAAATTTGGGCTTCAAAACCCAACCCAAAAAAAAAAAAAAAAAACTTTGCTCCTTATTTCAAAAACCAAAATTTTATCCCAAGCAAAACCAAATTTTCTTTTCAAAACCCTTTCAACCAAATTTTCAAAACCCATTAAAACCAAATTTTTTTAAAAAATGGGCGAGTGTGTGAATAAACTCCGTAGTCTCCATGAATACATGTACCCTAACATAATAAGCCAGTTATCATGTATTGTCTTACCCCAGACTGATGGCCCATTTGAACTAAACGCAAGCATGATACAAATACTTCCTATATTTCGAGGGTTCGATTCTGAGAATCCCTATAACCATGTAAGAGAGTTTGAACAAATTGTCCGGGCTTTACAACCTGACCATATATCCGAAGACTCTTTGAAATTGCGTTTGTTTACTTTTTCTTTAAAGGAAAAGGCAAAAACATGGTTTTACGGTTTGAGACCGCAGTCAATCACCACTTGGGACCAACTCACAAATCAATTTGTCGGAAAGTTCTTTCCACATCATAGGACCATCTCTATTCGTCGAAGTATTAATTGTTTTGTCCAGTTAGATGGAGAAACACTTTTTCATTATTTTGAACGATTTAATGATTTGTTGTTTGAGTGTCCTCATCATGGCCTCGAGAAGTGGAGACTGGTCGCCATTCTTTATGAGGGACTAGACTTTAAGTCTCGAGCCTTGGTTGAATCTATGTGTAATGGTGAATTCATTGATAAAACTGTGGACGATGCATGGTTATTTCTAGCTGAAGTTGCAGAGAAAACCCATCAGTGGGAAACCTATAGGGAAACTAGGACCATGCCACATGATATGGGTAATCACCATGAGTCAGATGTTGATTTTACCAATGAGCTTAATTCTGGATATAGTGTTTCATACCCTATTGCTGAAAATGTCAATCCATATTCACCTATTTTAGAGGCAGATGTATGGACGAAAAACACTAATGGTTTTGACAAAGTAGGATTTTCATGTATTTGTGATGATGATGATTATGATGATGTTATATTAGAAGAACATGTCTATGCTGAAAATATTATGGAACCTTTGGGTTCAAATACATTAGGCTTTTCTGCCCCGACCTTCATGAATGATGTTTCTTCTAGTATTCCATATACATGTGATGAGGCTACTGATTTAGATATTGTGCAGTTATCCTGTGAAGAGCATGACTTAGGTAATGTTGAATCTTCTGTTGACACTAATGATCCTATGCATGAAAATATAGTTGATGTGTCTGATTCCATACTTAAGCCACAATATATTGCTTCTTTTGATGTTAATTTGGATATTTCGGATAACCATGATTCTGAATTTGGACTTGTGAAATTGTGTTGTGATGATGAGCATGCTACACAACTTGATTATGATTTAGAAAATGCTGATGTGACTGATAATATTGGTACTTTTGATCTCATGCATGTGAGAAACTTAGATGTCACCTTCTTGCCTAAGTCACAAATTGAGATTATTCCACCCAACCTAGATTTGGTTTGTAACAAAAATTTTAAACCAACTTTTCTGAAGATTCCCAACCTAGGATTGGAACTGTGTGCCTCTCAAGTCCTCTTGGAATATTTTGCATCTAAATACAATACTTTTAAGGAGCCACAGTTGGAATATGCATGTTTGTCCATCCCAAACAAAGTCCATTTTCAGTTAGACCTTGTGAATCCTGCACCCCTAAAATTGTTAGATTTTGTGCTTAAAAGTAAACCTGATGAAAAATTTAGGTTTAGGGGTGATTCATCCGGTTTTTCACTCTCGCTCTCATTTCAGTCCAATTTTAGTGTTTTGAAACTATCTATGTTTCAACACTTTGTCTTTTGGGTTGATCCTCAACTCTTTAGATTGTTAGTGTATGGTGAATTTTTTGTATATAATCCAGTAGATAAAATTTCTTAAAAACCCTTTTGTTCCTTTTGTATATATTTTGCTAATCCAATATGATCTCGGCTGAAATATGTTGGATTTTTTTTGCCTTGAATAACGGAGTTTTAATTCTGCTTTCGCCGAAATCGGGTATTCTCTCTCCTTTTACTCTACTCAGCATGTCCCTTTCCATATGTTGCATTTTAATTCTTTCCATATTTTGAAACATTGAGGACAATGTTTAGTTTAGGTTTGGGGGTATAGAGTAGATACCATGATAATTTGCCATAATTGAAAACGAACTCCTTCTTTTTGAAAAAATTGAAAAATTCCAAAAAAAATTGAAAAATCAAAATTCAAAAAAAATTAAAAAATGAAAAATCATAAAAAATGGAGCTCATTTACCTTGAAATGTTGACTCTTGTGCAAATATGTATTTTTATTAGGAGTCTTAGTCTAGATATTTAGGCACCCTGATTCTAGCACAATTCACATTGTGATAAGAAATTTGCACGCGCACGATCTACCAATACATGTATGGCCTCGATCTTCAAGGTGTTTGATAGGAAGTTACGATTGCCAATCACTTTAGAATACTGAACGAAACTTGACTAGCTTGTTCTTTGGTTGGTTGGGATAGAAGGTGGAGGTTACATTAAGAAAGACAACCATCGAATTTAACTGGGTGCATCAAAAAGGGCTACCTCTTGCAAAGTGTCATGTAATTTTTGTTTCCTTTTGTATTTGTATCAAAAGTGTTTTCTTTTGCAAAAAAAAAAAAAAAAAATATCAGAAAAATACAAAAAAAAAATCAAGTATTTATCAATTCCATCATCTCTTGTTCCAAAAATAAAAAGAGAGTAGTCAATGTAAATTAGAGTCATGTAAAGAGTCATCTTTTGTTGTTTCATTGTAATAAGCAAGGAGGGTGTATGCCATTGATGTACAACGCGAGTAATTGTGAAATACCTCCAACTCATTCACAATTCTCGTAAAGTCCGGACAGCTAGCTAGATTTCGACCTCGGTTCTTAGCCTGAAAAGCTATCTCTTGGTGATTAGTAGTCATAACTTCAAATCTTTCTAGAAACATGTGTAGATACACTTTACACTCTTATCACATGTCTTTATTTGTTATCAGTGCTAGGATTGTGTCTTTGATAGCTAGATTGACATCTCCATTTTGCTGTGAGCTTAAACTATCTTGCACATGTCACATTTGATGGAATCTGAGCTTATATTTTGACCTAGAACTTTGTAGGTACGTTCTAAGCAAACCTTCACGAGACTTCACTCGTCCACTAGGGACACTTAGTGGTTTAAAAGGCTTAGTGCATACGCTAAATGCATTCGAGAGACCAGCGACAGTGGTATAGGTAGGATTTCCTTAGTTTTGTTTTACTTGAGGACAAGTAAAATTCAGGTTTGGGGGTATTTGATGAGTGCCAAATATTGTATATATTTATCCCTTTTTGTTGGCATTTTAACTCATCTTTTGTGCATTAATTCTACATTTTATCCCATATTCTGTATTTTCCTTGTTTTCAAGAATAAATATTTTTCTTAATTAATTTTGCATTTTTAGGTACCAAATAAAGTCTGGATGATTTGCGGAGCAGAAAAGTAGTGAAAAGCCGGGAGGAATTACGCAAGGAAGCCGCAAAGAATGGAGCGCACGTCCAAAAAGCTAGGAATGGGCTCAAGAGGAAGAATTGTTCTTGAAGAAGATATGGGCTTGGCATACCCAAGGCCCAAAACCCTTACCCAAACCCATTTTCTATATCCATACCCGCCTCCATTCCCGACCGTCAGATTGGATCGCATCTGCATCCTACGGTTGCTTCTTTGCCTGCGCATCAAACCTCGATACTTCCGCTTAACACTACAACACCTAACTCCATCTGGTGTCGTTAATTTTGTTGTATTGTATAATCCAACGGTCGCTGCAGGATCCACTTCATCTTACCGTCAGATTGATCTTTCATCTCCATATCCCACGGTCGAGATTCGCCAAACATCGAACTCGATGATCCCGCTACACACCATAGCGACCGAACCCTATACCCTAAACCAAACAGCACCTAATCTCTTCTCCATCGACTCCATCTTCCCTCACCTCCGTCTGCAACAGCCTCACCTTCACCACCTACTCCCTGCCACCACCTTATCCGCCCCTACCAGCCACCACAGCCACCCTACAACCCTAACAACTAAAACCCATCATCACCACTGACCTCCCCTACTAGCTATCAGTCGAGTTCGTCGATTTCACGCCCCTCTTCTCACTGTTGGCGTGTGAAAGTGACGAACTAGGTTGATGGCTATGAAGCTAGAAACGTAGAAGGAGCAGGAGGAAGAGAAGATAAAGCATGGGTCGACATCAAAATCGCGAGAACAGTAAGGAATTTTTTTCAATTAAAAATTTAGGTTTTCGAATTTTAGGGTTTCACAAAATTAGGGCTTTTTGAAAAGCTATAAAAGGCAAGTTGCAGGGAATGTAAAAGGGTGTTCTTGGTTAGCCGAGAAACCCCCTAATTGGGTTAATTTAATTCTCAATGTTAATTTAATTCCACTGTTAATTTTTAGGGTTCTTCTTTTGCAATTTTCATTCACTGTTTAGTAGCTTAAATGATCATGTTTAGTTCCATTGTAGTGTTAATTATGTTCTGAGTTCACTGCAGAGGCTCAGATGAAACCTTAGTGCACTAATGAATGATGAATTGCTAGGAAGACCTGTTTTTCTTGAGTAATGGGAAGTAGTTGGTGCTCTGATATGCCTGTGGGGGCAAATCAGTGAGCAAGCTGATTTTCTTCCCATTCTAGTTGGATGCTTAAGTTTTTAAACCTAGAATTGCATTGTTTAGCTAGGACACAAGGTGGATTCTAAGCCTTAGCTTAGCCACAGCTGAAAACTCCTCCCTGCCCTTGGCTAACAGCCTTGGTTTATTTGGTTTTGTTTCCTGTTAACTGCCACTGTTACCTTTGCTTCATTGTTTTTATTCTACTTCACTGTCACATTTACTTTACTTTCTGTCACTAATTCAGTTACACCAAAACAGCTCAGTTGTGTTTTAACACAACACAAAAATCTCTAGGAAAACAACAATAGCTCCCTCCAAGTCCCTGTGGACAAACCCCTGCTTATTCACTTTCTACTTTAGATCCTGTGCACTTGCAGGTGTAAATATAACCATAGTTTTAGGTTTAATTCCTTAGCTATCACTATCTCTATCAACGTACCACCAGTCTTCGATAGATCAAATTACTTATGGTGGAAAATTGCTATGCGAGCTTTTCTTCAAGCACATGATTTTAAATCATGGGTATATGTTGTTAATGGCTATGATGCTCCCGTTGTGGCAGTTGGAGATGTAAACGTTCCCAAGAATATTGGTGAATACAGTCTTGCCGAGATATTTACTGTAAAGCAAAATTCCGACGGTTTGAATGTCATCAGACATGCCATTACCCCAAATCTTCAGCACCATGTGTCTAATTGCACTAGGTCTAAAGATGCTTGGAATATCTTAGAAACCGTATTTGAAGGTAACTCCAGTGAAAAGGAAGCTAGGCTTCAAAACCTTAATTCTGATTGGGAGAACCTTCGTATGGCAGAAGAAGATATATTTGATGAGTTTAATCACAGAGTGTCTAAAATTGTTAATGCATCTTTTGCATTGGGTAAGACTATTCCTGAAAAGGACATTGTGATGAAAATTCTCAGATCACTGCCATCTAGATACGAGTATAAGAAGCATTCCATCGTTGAGGGAAATAACCTTGATAATCTTTCCAGAAATACATTGGTTGGAAAGCTAAAGATCTTTGATCATGAGCATACATCCAAAATCGGAAAGGATGTTTCCTTTAAAGCACATAAAAACACTAAGTTACTTGATAAAAGTAAAAGTGTTTATGTATCTGAGGATGATCAGTCTGAGCGTGATTTTTCGGATGAAGATCTTGACAAATCAGTCTCCTTGATCCCAAGACAGTTTAGGGATCTTCTATTGAAGAGAAGTAAACGGTTTTCAAGAGACAAACTTAGGTCGTCAGATAAACCTCGCAATCGCGTCCCTCCTAAAAATAGGGATGCTGACGAGGCTGATGACGAGGATATGCCACAGTTCCTTAAGTGTAAAGGTTTTGATCATTTTGCAAACGAGTTCCCAAATCGTAGAAAATACATTGGGAACAAAGGTCTTGCTGTAACACTTGATGAGATGTCTGAGATCTATGATTCTGATGAAGATAGGAAATTAAGTGTCGGTCTTCTATGTAAAAACATTTATTTTGATAAATGTAGCAATACATATATCAACCTTGATGTTTTCGGTGAAGAGGAGAATCCAATCAAGCTGGAAGAATCAATTGACCCATCCTTTGGAAACTCTGGTTGTAATGTTTCAGGATCTATTATGTGTTTAGCTGCATTCACACCACAGATGCCTGAATACTATCCAAATTTGACGTGCTCGTTTTGTTCTCAGAAGGGTCATGAACTATCAAGATGTTACAAGTACAAACATCAAGTGAGGCACCCCAACAAACTTCAACGAAGAACAAATCGATTGGCAAGGAAGCTTAAACTTGCTCAGAAGACTGCTGAGGTATGTAGGATTTTAACCTCGTCTAATAAGTTGGTTTCCAAAGACAAAATAATACCATTAGAGAAGAAGGTATGGTCAAGTCGCTTTGATAGACAGAAGTCTGGGGATTCCTCTCTAGAAGAAAATGGTGGACAAATTGTCGTTCACCACAGCACAAATTAATTATGTTGTTTGGTAAATCTTGTCTCATGTGCCTGATCAAAAGAGATAAGATTGTGTACCGCTCAGGCTTTAAGAAAAGTTTTTTTTTTCTTAGGTTTGTTTTTCCTGTCTATCAAATAAAGGGTTATTATCGACGATTCTACTCTTTATAAGGTTTAGAGTTGGGCGTCCACGAACCTGTTTAAAGGTTGCGAACCCTACATTCCTTTTTTCTCTTTGATATATTTTATATCTTAAGACTTCTTGACGAGATTGTGAATTCCACTCACAAAAACCAGTTGTTCATAACTGTTCTCTAAGCATCATGTCTTTGGATGGAAAAGATGTCAATATGATTGTTAAGCCATCAATCAAGGAAAAATAAAAATCTCCAGTAACTCCGTCCTTGAAAAGAAAAAGGAGGAATAAAAGAAAGCCAAGGGTTGTCCCTTCTAACTCTACGAAGTTTTCCAATGTTCTTGATGAGTTGAAGTAAGTACGAAAGGAGATTAGTGAAATAAAGGCTTGCATGTTAAGATCTTTGGAAATTCAGAAGGCCCTGGTTAGACATCATCATCCAAGACGGTTAGTTGGTATTGACTCCTTCCTCCACAAACCCTATATTCCAATGGCTGTTGACGACAAGGAGTTCAGGAATGATAAGGAATTTCTCAAAGACATTATCGCCTAGTATGTCTTATTTTTGGCTTAGTTGGAAGAATAACTAGTGCTAGAATAGCAATGATTGTGACTGTACATAGCTATTATGTTTCATCTTCTTGTTTCTATATTAGGTTTATTGGTTTTAAATTCTAAAAATATTTGGAGGATGATGGTTTCAAGTATTTAATCTTTATGATTTGTTATATTACAATTTGTGATAAGATATTGGTGTTTACGTCCGTGAACTATGTTTGTCCCATACCTTGTCAAAAGTAAAGTCGTTTATGATCGGTATTCACGTACTGGTAAAAGAATGAATGGACTTTTGACAAATACAAAAGTTAAGCCTATATTGTCAATTATTTGATGGAAGATAGGTTAAAATCTTTTGTGTTCAAGGATTATGTCTATTATTGTCGTTATGCAAATAGTGATGGAAGATAGAATGAATCATTGTGTATTCCGCAGTATTGATCATCCGTGATCCATATTTTATGTATTACTGTGAGGCTCCGTAATGTGTCTTATGTTGAGCACGATACAACAAAGTTGATTATTTTTGGTTTTGTTGGTTGTTCCGTAAGGTACTTTATGTTGAGCATTTTGAACTAAATTAATCATCTTGTTTGGTTATTTAGTTATTGCTCCGTAAATTTACTTGTGTCGAGCAAAACAAATGACAATTAAATTGATTACTTTTGTAATTAATTTGGTTATGTATTCCAATTATATTAATTATGGGTTCTCTTATAATTAATCTAGTTGAGTATTTTCGTGTCTCCATAAGTTCTCTTATGTTGAGCACAGTCAATTGAATTGATCAATTTTATGTTTAATTTGATTGTGTATTCCGATTAAGTTAATCATGGGTTTACTTGTAATTAATTTGATTGAGTTTTTTGGATATAAAAAATCATTCTTATGGTTTTTGGTGTCCAATAAAAATCCTTCTTTTCTTTTGAAATTAAGGTCGCTCTTGTTGTTCTTTCGGGAATGACATTGAATGGGGGAGAGTTCTTTTGAACTTGTGCTTAATGGTCATATCTTGAGGGGTGTGCGGCTATGGAATTTTAGAGGGGTTATCTTGTATCTTTAAACTCCTTGATGAATGCATTTAGCTTCGGATTTATGATTGCATCTAAATTAGTTGGTATGTATTCTTTCTTTTAGTCATGAAATGTCTCTTCGGAAATTTCATTATGATCCCGTTCTTGTACCTTTACCAATTTTATTGACAAAAATGGGGAGAATTAATATGTAGTTCACACTACAAATACATATGGTTTTCGGATCATTGTGTATTATACATGTGGTTTCCATGTGAGATGGAGTATTGACTAAGGGGGAGTGATACATATCACCATAGTATTATTGTTGAAGTTGTGATGCAATTGTACTTTGGCACTGTGTAATAATACTATGATATTGTACAACAATGATCGAGACCGATGCTTTCTCATTGTTATAGCTACGGATCTTCAACAACGGTGATGCTAAACTCACAACCTTTGGGATCATTGGAGTACTTGGAAGTGACGAAGATTTCGAGGAATGTTGAAGATTAGACATGTGGAATAGGAGCTACTAAAGTTTCTTATCTTTTTTGTATTCTATATGTATTGATAGTTTTGTCACTAAAATTGACAAAGGGGGAGATTGTTAGATCATTGCCCGGTCGACCTCACATGCGTTGCTATCTCAAGCATGTTTGTCAATGTTAGTGATCAAACCTATAAGTCTTGATTTCTAGTTTATTATAGCTAAGTCTCGGACTAGGATAGAAAGTGTAGTTGAGCTCAAGGACTTCATGGTGATTCATCATACAAGTAGAAGAACTACTCAAGGAACCGGTGGAACTTCTCGACAAAAAGGTATGTGAAGACTTGAACTTATTTATCACTAAAAAGTCTATCTACCCTATCTCCTACTTCTTGAGACAAAATTCGTATGCTATATGTATAGACTTTATTATACATATTTGGTATTTCGAGCCGACTATACCTCGCCTATATATATCTCGAAATATGTGTTGGTAAGCTTTTCGCTTCGATCAAGTTTATCTTTACCTAGTATGTTTCAATCATCTTGAAAATTGCTTTGACGAGAAATGGTGTAACAACTATATAACGTCCTCTAAGAATGTTTCAATGATTGGAATGAGAGTTTAGATTACACAACCAATGATGGACACAAGTATTGTTGTGGAAACACATATGTGCATAAGTCCTATCCCTTGAACCAAAGTTTGCAAACTTTGTTGATCAAGAGAAACCGGAAGATGGATTGTTGCCAAGTCCGCGAACTTCCGAACTTCTCATCCCGAGAAATTCTGCGGGAGTTGACAAACTAGTTGTGTGAGTGCCAGTCCGCGAACCCAGTCTGCGAACCGGCGGAAGGTCTTTGCCGAGATTTTCTGCTGGAGTTTGTAAACTATTCCCGGTTGCTTAAGTACGCGAATCTAGTGTGCGAACTTAAGAAGGTATATATCTGAAGATGATTTCTGAACTTAAACTTATAAAGACTGAGGAATGCAGTATGCAAACTGTGGCTATAAAGTTCATGAACCGATTCAAGTGAATCAAATCATCTTTGCTTCAATTGTGTCTTGTGTAGTTACATAAGATTTCCTTGCAATTGAACAACTCTCTAACTAGTTCATCTTTAAGTCATTTGAACTAGTTATGGTGAAGAAGAACATGGTTGATATGAAATGCTCATATGGTTAACCATTTGGTTAACTATTGTTGAACTAACAATATACACGTTTGGGTACGGTTACACAAACCTAGAAGCATACATGTCAAGTGTGTGTAACAAGCTAAGTTTTCGATATAACGGTTGAGAAATATTAGCTTGAATCTAAATCAGGTTTTCATCTAACGGTGGATATTGGTTGCTTTGTTACCAAGGCAAAACTCTGATTTGAAAGACTATATAAAGGAGACATCTAATATTATGCAAAACTAATCCCCACACCTTACGTGTGATACTAGTTTCCGTGCTAGAGTCGTTTCTCCTTTAACCTTTGGTTTTCTTCTTCTAAAACCAGGTTAACGACTTAAATACTTCATTGGGATTGTCAATCCAGACCGATACTACTTTTATCGTAGTTGTGTGATTTGATCTTGCATCTTCTATCGTACGAGTACAATCAGATTGATTGGCTTGAGATTGATATCTCCGATAGGCAAGATATAAAAATTAATCACAAACATGTTCCTCTCACTATTTGTGATTCCACAACATCTTGTTTCGCTACCATACGATTAAGATTGTTGTGAGGTGATTAATAACTCTAAGTTGTTCTTCGGAAATATAAGACCGGATTATCAATTGGTTCCTGTTCACCTTGATTATTATCAAAAAACGGAACAAAACCTTTAGGGTTTATCTGTGGGAGACAGATTGATCCTTTGATAGACTTATCTGTATGAGAAAGATTTGTTTATTGTCAAAGCCTGCGATTTTGAGTCGTAGCAACTCTTAGTTGTGGGTGAGATCAGCTAAGGGAATCAAGTGCGCAGTATCGTGATGGGATCAGAGGTTTAGGAGGTACAACTGTACCTTGGATCGGTGGGATACTGATTGGGGTTCAACTACAGTCCAATCCGAAGTTAGTTTGGAGTAGGCTAGTGTCTGTAGCGGCTTAATACAGTGTGTGTTCAATATGGACTAGGTCCCGGGTTTTTAATGCATTTGTTGTTTCCTCGTTAACAAAATTTCCGGTGTCTGTGTTATTTCAATTTTGTTAACAGAGAAACCGGAAATTTTGTTAACAAGGAAACGCAAATGCAGAAAAACCCCGGGACCTAGTCCAGATTGAACACACACTGTATTAAGCCGCTACAGATACTAGCCTACTCCAAGTTAACTTCGGACTGGACTGTAGTTGAACCTAAATTAGTCTCCCACTAATACAAGGTACAGTTGTACTCCCTACGCCTATGATCCCAGCAGGATACTGCGCACTTGATTCCCTTAGCTGATCTCACCCACAATTAAGAGTTGCTACGACCCAAAATCGCAGTCTTTGACAATAAACAAATATGTCTCACACAGATAATTCTATCAAAGGATCAATCTATATCCCACAGGTAAACCCTAAAGGTTTTGTTCTGTCCTTTGATAATAATCAAGGTGAACATGAACCAATTGATAATCCGGTCTTATATTCCCGAAGAACATCCTAGAGTTATCAATCACCTCACAACAATCTTAATCGTATGGTAGCGAAACAAGATGTTGTGGAATCACAAATAATGAGACGAAGATGTTTGTGATTAGTTTTTTTATATTGCCTATCGGAGATAAAAATCTCAAGCCAATCAATCTGATTGTACTCGTACGATAGAAGATGCAAGATCAGATCACACAACTACGATAAAAGAAGTATCGGTCTGGCTTCACAATCCCAATGAAGTCTTTAAGTCGTTAACCTGGTTTTAGAAGAAGAAAACCAAAGTTTATAGGATAAACGACTCTAGCACGCAAACTAGTATCACACGTAAGGTGTGGGGATTAGTTTTGCACAATACTAGATGTCTCCTTTATATAGTCTTTCAAATCAGGGTTTTTCGTTGGTAACAAAGCAATCAATATCCACCGTAATGAAACCTGATTTAGATCAAGCTAATATTTATCAACCGTTAGATCGAAAACTTAGCTTGTTATACACACTTGACAATGCACGTTTCTAGGTTTGTTAACCGTACCAAACGTGTGCACTTGTTGGTTCAACAATAGTTAGCCAAATGGCTAGCCATATGAGCATTTCATATCAACCATGTTCTTCTTCACCATAACTAGTTCAAATGACTTCAAATGAACTAGTTAGAGAGTTTTTCAATTGCAAGGAAATCTCATGTACTACACAAGACAATTGAAACAAAGATGATTTGATTCACTTGAATCGGTTCATGAACTTTTATAGCCACGGTTTGCAAACTGCATTCCTTAGTCTTTTTAAGTTTAAGTTCAGAAATCATCTTTAGATACATAACCTTCTTAAGTTCGCACACTAGGTTCGCGGACTTAAGCAACCGGAAAGAGTTTACAAACTCCAACAGAAAATCTCGGCAAAAGACCTTCCGCCGGTTCGCGGACTAGGTTCGCAGACTTGGAAACAAGCCATTCTTCCGGTTTCTCTTGATTAACAAAGTTCGCAAAATTTGGTTCAAGGAATAGAACTTATGCACATATGTGTTTCCACAATAATACTTATGTGCATCATTGGTTATGTAATCTAAACTCTCATTCCAATCATTGAAACATTCTTAGAGGACGTTATGTAGTTGTTACACCATTTCTCGTCAAAGCAATTTTCAAGATGATTGAAACATACTAGGTAAAGATAAACTTGATCGAAGCGAAAATCTTACCAACACATATTGCGAGATATAGATAGGCGAGGTATACTCGGGTCGAAATACCAAATGTGTATAATCCAAGTCTATATATATAGGATACGACTTCTTGTCTCAAAGAGTAGGAGATAGAGTAGGAGATAGAGTAGATAGACTTTTGAGTGACAGATAAGTTCAAGTCTTCACATACCTTTTTGTCAAGAAGTTCCACCGGTTCCTTGAGTAGTTCTTCTACTTGTATAATGAATCGCCATGAAGTCCTTGAGCTCAACTACACTTTCTATCCTAGTCCGAGACTTAGCTATAATAGACTAGAAATCAAGACTTATAGTTTTGATCACTAACATTGACAAACATGCTTGAGATAGCAACGCATGCAAGTTCGACCGAACAATGCTCTAACAGTGACGACCGTCCGGAATACTATACAATCTCCATAAATCAGTTTCATGATACCTTTTAAAAACAATCTTGAACGGGCATTCACACTTCTTCGACCCAGTTTTGTAGACCCTAGTCGTCTTCTTCTCATACTTTTAATTCTTACCTTTGTGACTTTCTTCATTTTTACCCGCTCTCTCGCATACCGTCTCCATATTCTTAAATTTGACGTGTTTGCTTTGAACAACCACGCACATCTTTTCTTTTGCCTTCGAGATAAGCCATTCTATGGCGCCAGCCTTGCTATTCCATGTCTACATTGAGAAAAGAAATTACACATCCATGAGGTCATTAATAAAATAATTTGAAAATAAATATATCGATTCGGTTAAGGGAAACGTACCAAATAAGTCATATAGTGTTGGGAGGTATCCGGACCAATCATAGAGATGGGTTCTGGTTGAGAGCTTACCAACTACAAAAAACACAAAACCTTCATTAAGCGGTCGTCACTGTTTAAGATGTCTGAATGACGACTGTAATGTTAATTTACTTTGCCAAGACTAGATTCGTCACCTATGTTTTTACAGATTGACGACTCGGCGGACCGAAATTCTGGTCATATAACGTGTATATTAGAGTTCTCAATTACTATTTCAGCAGATTGACGACTAAATAGGCTGAAATTCTTGTCTGCAAACCAGGGATAGGGTCATCATAGGTTTTTATAGCAGGTGAACGACTCTTTTGATATACTTTGACGACCCTATATGCATGTTGACGACTCTTCACAAACAAAGATACACCATTCTGTTCAGCTTTCGTCTAGGGTCGTTAGGGTATATATATCAAACCTGACGACTCTAGATGCAGTTATTGCCAAATTTGAAAATCAAGAGTACGTTTGACTCCTAGGAGTAGTTATTGTTTTTTTTTAAAGAAAAACTAACGGTTTTTTGGATAAAAACTATCCGTTGGGTCTTTTTTTCCTGTAAAAGGAAACATATCCCTTTCAAAGTTATTAACCCATAACTTTCAATCTTACCAAATCATTCACCCATCACTTTCAATCTTCCTAACTCATTCACCCATCACTTTCAAACACCAAAAATGGCTCAAACTCCATTAAATAATCAAGAAGATGTTGTTATTTTTAGAGCACACATCACGGTCACGAAGCACGACTTTAAAATAGAGCACTGGGTCGCCGGTAACCACGACAAAATCGGAGATCCGTACCTTAACATGGATCAAACATCCTATGCTTGATGGGAACGTGTATTTATAATTTTCAAAGCACTAAATGGAAATCGTTATAGAATGACGCTCCAGCACATAAGGGAAAAATTCGATTTACTATTTAATAAATGCATAGCACTGAAAGACGAATCAAAAGCTCAGGCCGACGCTCTTCCCAATAAATCTCAGATGGATAGAATAAGTTTTTTAATCAAAAGGTCTTTCATCAAAAATTATTTCTTTGAGTTTTTTTATTAAACAAGTCTAACTTATTAATAAATTGTTTTTCCAGTACTCTTTGGGTCGCCACCAATACGAATTTAAGTACGGCAAGATGTTTTCGCACGAAGACTGCTATCGTCTCTTGGGAGAAAGTAACTGGCCATTCATCCTATATGTTTAAGTGTTCAAGCGCGATGTAGTGAACTGTGTTATTTCGTTTCCTTTTAAATTTTGTAAGATGTATCCTTTTATCGATTCAATAAAAAGTTGTTCACGAGTTCGAAAGCAGATAATTTCCAACAAGAATCGTCAACATATGATGATATACCCTATGACGACTCTCATGTATATTTCAAATAGTCGGGTTGGGTCGTCATTTGAAGTTAACCTATTAACGACTCATATCGTACTTTCTGGAGATAGTATTAGAGTCGTTTAGGTATAAACGTACACCAATGACGACTCACACTTCATAAAAGGGTCGTTATTGTTTAACTATATACCTAAACAACTCCATGAGAATTTATTGCGGAATTTGAATTCAACCAATGTGTTTGAGCAGTGACGGAGCCAGACATTTTCTCAAGTGGGGGCAAATTCATATTGATATGGTAAAAATCTGTATGTACTAGCTGGTATGCGGCCGAAGGCCGCCCGAATTTTTTTTGGCATTTTTGTTGACTTTTTAATATTAACTAAGTGAAAATCAAACTATAAAATATTTTAGTTAAATTAGATATAGTAATTTAGATCGTTTTCTTGTTTTTACGTCGTACATTTGATATATTTTTATTGATTTTACATAAATTTTATAATTCTGACCCCATTAAAAATAAAATTTCAATTTATAAAGCATATTTCCCCCCACAAAACATGTGAATTACAAAATTTATAAGCTTAAATTTAAGGGATTTCAGAATCACGAGGGTCGGCCGACCCCATTTGTCCCTATATCCCTCCGTCCTTGTGGTTGAGTCGACCAACTGAAAAAAATTCAAAAACATGGCCATTGGGTCCTTAATATCTATAAATAGAGATCCATATCTCATCTCTTCCTCACCCATACCATAATTTTCAACTATCTCATTCATTCTCATCAATTTATCATCCAAAAAGAGAAGAGAAGACACCATGGCTACTCTCTACACTTACGAAGAGAATTGCACCATTGTGAAAGCTTGGGTGGCACTCAAAGAACATTTCTAACATCTTGGAAGCCATATTGATCAAACATCTTGGTCGAACCGTGTATTCATCGTATTTGTGGATTTAGACAAAAATTGTAACTCAAGGACTTTGAAACTTGTCAAAGAACGGTTCGGGAGATATAGAAGAATGCAAAGCGTTCATAAAGGAATTGAAAGCCTTGAAGGAAGCCGAACCCGATATGTTGGGTACTACAAGAGTAAGTATTTAAACACATACACATTCGAAATCCCAAGTTTTAAATGATGCAAAATGACTAACTTATATTTGTTTTTTGTTTTCAGTGGCTAGAGTTTGTGCCCGATATGAGACTATTCATGGGAAATCGTTTAAGCTCGATGATTTCTACCGTATCTTGGTTACAACCTATATGACTAAGTGTTTAAGTACATTGTTATTATCTATTTTAGTTCATTTCCTTCGATGTAACCCTATGAAAAATGTATGCTTTTTACGATTCTATGAAATCAAAAATTATAAAAATCAAGAGATAGAATCGTTAATGTTTATAGATGTCGGGAATGACGACTCTCGTGTATCTATGAAATGATTGGTTAGGTTTGTTATTGTATATGAATACCCAAATGACGACCCTGAGAGTTATATTTACAGATAGTTTGTGCTTTGAGAGTCGTTTGGGTCTAAACAACATAAACTAACGACTCTAGCTGACCTAGATGGTTGGAGTCGTCAATTGTTACCACAGTAGGTTGACGATTTCTCATAATCTGGAAACGTTGCAAGTTTAAGTCGTCAACTATTGTGTCAAATTGTTGACGACTTTTTAGAGTCGTTTGGGTGTACATCCATCGACAACAACGACCCTTACACTGAGTTGTTCCATAGTGTCCATGATTCGACCACTTGGAGCAACAAACAGATAAGTCGAGGAGTATAAGATGTTTACCTGATTGTTTTGAATTTCGGGTTCTTCATTTTGAGTAATTGGATCTTCATTTGCACCATTATTCAAGGATTCCTATGTTAACATCTCTTCATCAAATATCCGTTCATTGGAGAATTTAAGATAATCTTACCATCAGCATAATCATGTTTGTTATTTGATCCTTCACCAACATCATTTCGTCCACTTGAATCACTCATTTCTAAAAATCCTAAGTTTTCCTCCAAAAACTCCATTTCTTTTTCACAACATACAAAAAACACAACTTTTTTTTCTTCCAAATTTTAATTCTTAAATCTGATTTTAACCTAACCGTACTAATTAACTTAACCTAACTAATTATTTACACTAATCTTTTATGGGTAGTTTAGCCATTAAAAAAATTGGATGAAGGATAACTAAAATTAGGTTTTGATGACCTTTTTTGTCCGGTAGTGTGAGGCCCTCAATTGTTTTTTGGGGCCCCCAATTTAACGGTGTTGTTGAAAGAGGAGGAAAAATTGCTAAGAGCATCTCCATCCGAAGGTGTAAAAAATCCTATGTGGATTTTTTATTTAGTCTTTTGATTTATGGGGTCTACACGTGGAATAAATATAGGATCTCATATCTAAAAAACCATCTCCAACAGTGAGAATTTTAAACCTTAGAATTAAAAGAAAATTAGTGAAAAACATGACGTAGAGGTGCAGTTGGAGTGCAAATAACACATTTTCTGAACACCTTCATATTTAGTAATTGGTCCCTCCTAACTTGTAGGACCCTACTATTGGAGATGGATTTATGTCAAATGAGAGTCTAAAATCCTATGTGTCACTACAAAAAACAACATCCACACTCTACTGGAGATGCTCTAAGGGCGATAACTAGGGCCGATCTCCCGTGAGTTATTCAAATGACAAAAATACTCATTATAACCACCGCAAGTGGCACACATGGTGCGGTTATTAGTTTTCTAAATTAGACGTCTTGGACTTCTCTTGGTTGATGCAGGCTAAATTAATTAGATAAATGGCTCACTTACTTCTTTCTTCTTTTTCATTAAACTGTCGTCTACATGTATCCTTCCCCTCATACGAAGTTTCGAGTTTTGTCATTGTCTAAGAACTTTAGCGAGTTCGTTTTGTCAGCCTCCCACTGCTTAGCAGTCATCTAGGTTTAAGAGTCAATTTGAGATTAAAATATTGCACATCTGTTTGAAGGAAACCGTTACTAAGCCATGTTTCATAATTCATAAAACTTCCAACCCACTTACAGAACTGTTAATTCTTGACTAATCTAAAGACTCAAAGGTCTAGATAAATAAAATTCTCACGTTGAACGGTGAGAAAATCCTCACTTTTTAGTGGTTGAAATAGGCCTTATTTAAGTTTTGTAAAACGAGCGTTTTGTTGAGGACATTTGACAACGTATGATTGGTTTAAATATTACAAACTTAAAAGGAAAACCTAACTTACCGTGTTATGGAAGTCCAAATTTAATTTGGAAATCGAGTAACTAAAATCTACATATTTTCTGCAAATAAAAGGAAAAAATAAATAAAATCACATTTCCTCCGCCTATTTAATGTACTGCGAGAATAAAAGAAAAAATAAATAAAATCTGCACATATTCTTCACTTATTTAATGTATTTGCCCCGCCACACCAAATTAAAAATACATCACCATGGGACGGGGGAAAGCCCCGCGTACACGAAATCAAAAATGCATCGCCACGGGGCGGGGTGAAGCCCCACGCACACCAAATCAAATATGAATTATCATTCGTCCCGCACACACCAAGTTAAAAGAATAAGATAAATAAAATCTCACGTATTCTCCACATACTTAATATCTCTGTCTCGCCACCCCAAATCAAAAATGCATCGTCACGGGACGAGTCGAAGGCCCGCGCACACTAAATCGAAAATGCGTTGCCACGAAGCGGGGCGAAGCCCCACGCACTTCGAATTAAAAGAAAACATATACCCGGTGCATAGCACGGGCACAAATCTAGTAATTTTAAAAAAAAAATTCTTGAAAAACCATATATTAATAAAGACCAACTATTCATATCATAAGTCTAGGCAGTAGTGTGGGCTTGTAGCATGTTACAATTAAGCGTGATAAAGTTGTTACCACCGTCTCCAGAGGATGGGGCGTAGGACTTAGCAAAAGAGATAAGTTTTGGCAGCCACACTTGTCTTAGGGGATTACATTTCAAAAGTCTAAAGTAAAAAATTAAATCAACATTATCATTGTTGTATTTGATGAACTTTGAGGTAACTTCCATTTTGTGATCAGCTTCTTCACTATCTTTTTGTCTTCTATCTTGATGTTGCAGGTTCGATATTTTTTTTGTTGGTGCCACTTTATTGCTTGTATCGCCACTATGGTGTCGCTTTCTTCAAGTGAGCTCACTTCGCACCGGAAGGCCCTTCTTCCTTTGCAGGTTTCTCCATCATCTGTTAAAACCAGCACCACGGTGCAATAGTTAACTCGACGTGCCAAGTGTTATAGCATAGCACAGAGAGCTTTGGTTTGGGAGTAATGTTTTGAAAATGGGACAGTTGGCTTGGGTTTGGGTTTCCGTTGGGAAGGAGGTCGGGTGGAGTGTTGTAGCATGACTTGAGGTGATTTCCGATGAGGGCTATGGTTCCTGTATGGGTTTGGTCAATTTTCTGGAAACATTTGAGATATCTAGCTTTCCATATATACCAAGTTGTAAGAGTGCAGAGTTGGTTCTTGCTACACCATCTATTAATTGATTATTGTAGATCCAGGTAGCTATCTAGTAACTTTAATAATCATGTATAAGATCCCGAGGAACACGAGAAATAAAATAAGAACTTAATTGTATTTACTTTTTAGTTTTTAATTTGAACATTGCTTGATTTTGATATTTGTTAAAGGAACTGGAACGGGGAGAAAGTAAGAACGGAATCTCATTCTAATATTTTATTTCTGCATTTAACTATAGTAAAATCAAGTTAGGTTAGTATTGTGCAAGACAAGAGTTAAAGTTAGGTAAAATAAAGTTAGGTTAGAACCAACTCTACGCTATTATATTTACGTGTAGAAAGGGTACAGGATTGTTTTGGCACAGGATCTAGACCGATTTCCTATACTTATTTATTTATTTTGATAAAGGGAAAATTTGTATAACACTAAGAAAAAGAAACGACAAAGTTTTGGTTACAAAGCTTATTTAGAGCATCTCCAATGCTAGGGGTGAAGGTAATCCTAGGTGGAGGTCCTATTAATACCTTTTTGTTGTGGTTCATTACTATGTGGCTAAAAAAATGAAAGTTATACTTTCTACCTCAAATTTCATCTCCAATGCCAAGATATTACTACCCTAAAACTTAGAGACAAATTAATTTTGGAATAAAGAATTGATTATGTGTCAAAAGACCTTGGGTCATGGAGAAGGTAAAGATATGACTTTCTCCTTTACCCTTTCTTATGAGATGGCATCCATGTCATGCTTTTACCTTACCTTGACCTTGGCATTGGAGATAAATTCTTGGTTAGAAAAGTGCTAAATCCTAGGTGTCTTGTCTTTTTAAGACCTTCACCCCTAGCATTGGAGATGCTCTTAGCCAAGCAACTTTCCTAGATATATCCCAGAAAAAAACAAAAAAAAAAATCTGCAAACTTGATTACAAATTTCACTAAAGAATCCGCATAATTATTACATGGATCCACGTGTTCCAGAAAATAAGGGTCGAGATCGTCTGTGCCACTGCTTGTGTGTGCCCTATGTGCCATACCAATAGAAACACGCCACATCATTCCTCTCATTAACTATGACTAACTAAATAGATTTTCTATTTATACAACACTAATCGATTAGGAAAGATAATTAATTAGTTAAAGAAGATATTACAAATCCAAGAAAAAATACCGTGTTTCTATTGGTGTGGCACATAGGGCACACCCAAGCAGTGGCACAGACGATCTGGACCCAGAAAATAAATACGGTGAACCAACCAAAAAAAAATTATGTAGTTGATGACTAGCCCACTTGGTAAGATCTTCAGTGGGTAGAAAAGAAACGTATTACCGTTAAACATCGATTACGAGGTTGAGAACGCTAATTTTGGCTATTTGGCTATGGCATGCAAAAACGTATACACCGGGTTGAACATCCAACGGGTATACGGGCCCTTTTGCATGCATAACAAAAAGGGGAAATTAGGCTCAGGCCCAACCCATGGATAACCCATAATATGAGGCCCTTAATTAAAAAAAGTTTAAATCTAGGCCCCGAGTTTTTAAAAGACCTTGATACCCTTATGCATATTGTCAAGCCCATAATTAAATAAAATTTAAATCTAGGCCCAAAATTATTAAATCTAAGCCCGATATTATTAAAATACAATGCGAAGGTGTAAACAGAAGTTACACATGCATATGGCATGTGTAACCAGAAGTTACACATCCTTATGATATGTGTAATGCAAAGTTACACTTGTATATATATGCAAATAAATAGACATCAAAAAAAAAAAACACAAAAAAAAAGTTATTACTTTAATATGCATTTACAATAATTTCTTAGCATGTGTAACTAGAAGTTACACACGCATCTGTTTAGTGTAATTGAGAGTTACATATGTGTCTATCTAGTGTAACTGAGAGTTACACATGCATCTGACTTGTGTATTCAGCGTCAACTCCAGTTCCAGCGAGACCATTACCACGTTTAAGCAATTAGCTTTTATGAAGTTATCTAAAACCTGAAATATAACAACAAACAATCAGTATTTATACGATTAAAATGAACAGTACATAAAACAATGTATATTTCAGTTTCACAAGCATCTGACTAGTGTAGCTAGCGGTTACACATGCATCTGAATTGTGTAACTGAGAGTTACACATGCATATAACATGTGTAACTAGGAGATACACATTCACCTGGCTAGTGTAGCTAGCAGTTACACATGCATATGACTAGTGTAACTAGGAGTTACACATACATATTGATATGTGTACCCAAAATCAGTATGTGTAAGTAAAAGTTACATATGCATATCCCATCAAATTAGCATGTGTAACTATAAGTTACATATGCATATCCCATCAAATTAGCATGTGTAACTATAAGTTACACATCTAATTTGCATGTGTAACTAGTAGATACACATTTATGTGGCTTGTGTACCTAGAAGTTACATATTTAATTAGCATGTGTAACTACTAGTTACACATCCATAGTCTGCCAATGCTAGTTAAACGTGCAAATTGTCATGCATATGGCTTGTGTGATGTGCAGTTAAACAGATGTATGAGTTAAGTGAAACCATTCCAGACCTATATCCATATACTACCTTTCAAGAAAAAGAAGTAGCTAGTCGTAAGTAATCAAGAAGCTAGAACACTTCTCAGGTACGTATAAATACAACTTCCGTATAAATACAACAATGTATATTCAGTTTCACAAACATCTGACTAGTGTAGCTAGCAGTTACACATGCATATAACATGTGTAATTAGGATTACACATTCATATTAGTATGTGTACCCAAAATCAGTATGTGTAAGTAAAAGTTACACATCTAATTAGCATGTGTAGCTCGAAATCCCACATCTAATTAGCATGTGTAACTAGAAATTACACATCTATTTATCTTGGGTAACTAGAAGTTACACATCCACTTAGTTTGTGTACCTAGAAGGTAAGCAACAATTATCCTATCTATGTAGCTTGTGTAACTAGAAGTTACACATCCACTTAGTTTCTTATGATATCCCTTTTCATAAGAACCTTCAATATATAGAACATAAACTTTATATCCCAGGATGTGTAACTGCTAGTTACACATCCTGCTAGTTACTGTTAGATCATCTCCAAACTGAATGATGGCCCTTTACTGAGAACAAGCTGGCCATAAAGAAACTTCCAACCAATGTTATCTAGTAATTCCAATATGATTGATATACCTTTTCATAAGAACCTGCAAATATAGAACATAAACTTTATATCCTAGGATGTGTAACTAACAGTTACACATCATGCTAGTTATAGGTTTCAGATAACTAGCATTTAGACATCCATATGCCAACATATATGGATACCTAGAAATGTGAAAATCACAATCAAATTTTATGAGTCATGTTTACCTGAAGCTCACTCGACAACACCATCCTCATCTGCTTAACCACTTTTGTGGTATCAATATCAACTCCACCACTCCCTCCAATCCATACATACACGTAAACAATGTATAGAGTCATTAAGAACCTTATTTTTCTGAAACTTCATTTGGTCAATATTGTCCTAGCAATTGAAAACAGAAACACTAAAGATATACTTTGATTCATGTCTTAGCGATTGAAACTCAGAAACTTACAATCATGGACAAGCATTATAAGATTATATTGAATTAAATTATCTTTTGCGAAGGTACAAAAATGTAGATTAACTTTAAGGTAATGAGAATCACAAAACATGTAGCTTATCTGTTTCAGCAAGATTGTTACTGAAATTTGAAACATCCTAAAAACATGTGTAACTAGAAGATACACATGCTTATAGCAGCACAATTTCATCAAAAATATTTTGGAAATTTTAGAAAGCATGTGTAACTAGTAGATACCAAACCAAGACAAACCAATATTGGAAGTTTTCATGTCCCATGTTCCATGCAACTCACAACAGCCATGAAAACCTGAAAAATACAAACATACAATAAAAATATCAAAAATCATACGAACGCAATTCACTCAGGGGCGTTGCCCCCTCGTGAAAAATATATCTGATGAAGCAAGCTAAACATAAAATGAGCCATCAACGTATTCAATAGGAGAAATATATCATATGCGGAAAGCAATAGATACAATGTGTCTTACAGATACAAATGCTACAATTTTTTACAAATACACATGCAACAGGATATGTATGTGTAACTTCAAGTTACACATGCTAAATATACAACAGGATATATATGTGTAACTTGAAGTTACACATACTGTAACAAAAAACAGCATGTCTACATCATCAATTTGAAGTTGTTCTTCTGAAACAACATTGTTTATTCATCCTCTTCTCAGTATCAAACAAAAAATTCACAACAATTCACAAGAAACAAAAAACAATAGAAAATACAAATTTCATGCTAAAAATACAACATGATACATATGTTCCACATATTGTATAACAAAAAACAGCATGTCTACATCATCAATTTGAAGTTGTTCTTCTACAACAACATTGTTTCTTCATCCTCTTCTCAGCATCAAACAAAAAACTCACAAGAAATTCACAAAAAATAAAAACAACAGAAATATATATATACAAATTCCATGCTAAATATACAACATGATATATATATATATGTGTAACCTCATGTTACACATGCTGTATAAAAAAAACAGCATGTCTACATCATCAATTTGAAGTTGTTCTTCTGAAACAACATTGTTTCTTCATCCTCTTCTCAGTAACTCACAAGAAATTCACAAAAAACAAAAAAAAAAACAGAAA
>NW_020620936.1:1298705-1298962 GCF_003573695.1 Papaver somniferum | reverse complement strand
GAAAAAAAATTGAAATCAAACCTTATTTTTCAAATAGTTTCTGATTCAAGTGTTGATGACGATTTTCTTGATATCTTCTAATCGATTTAGAGCAAGCTCTCACGGAAAGTTGTTGTGTTCTTCTGCTATCTGAATAGATTGAATAAAAACAAAAATCAAAATCTAATCAAACTAATAAAACAAATCAAAGAATGACGAAAACCTAACATGCAGTAGCTTTCTAACCAGTTAATGCCTAGATTCAAAATGAAAAATCA